>NC_045746.1:22479163-22498762 GCF_008692095.1 Etheostoma spectabile | reverse complement strand
CCTGGTCTTTCCAGACAATGATTGAGAACAATCCATGACGCTGTCAGGTCTCAGCTTTTCAAAGGGGGGGTACATGCTAGAAACTCTGCAGGGTGCCCAAACTTGTGCAGACCCCATTATTTCTTTTTCTGTTATTTTGAAAGTGTAAATGATGGAAATAAAATCTAACTTTTTGGGAACTTATTATTACGAATGTTAAATTTGTCTTTTGATGACTTTTGGAGATTTTCTATCTTTTCTTGGCTTCTTTATGCCCATTAATGAACATTTTACCTGTGATGCTCAAACATTTGAGCCCCACTGTATACAGTGGTGTGAAAAAGTGTTTGCCCCCTTCCTCATTTCCTGGTCCTTGCATGTTTGTCACACTTAAGGTTTCGGAACATCAAACCAATTTAAACAATAGTCAAGGACAACACAAGTAAAACACAAATGCAATTTGTAAATGAAGGTGTTTATTATTAAAGGTGAACACAAATCCAAACCATCATGGCCCTGTGTGAAAAAGTGATTGCCCCCTTGTTTAAACATACTATAACTGTGGTTGTCCACACCTGAGTTCAATTTCTTAGCCACACCCAGGCCTGTTATTGCCACACCTGTTCACAATCAAGGCATCACTTAAATAGGAGCTGCTTGACACAGTAAGGTCCACCAGAAGATCCTTAAAAGCTACACATCATGCTGAGACCCAAAGAAATTCAGGAACAATTGAGAAAGAAAGTAATTGAGATCTATCAGTCTGGAAAGGGTTATAAAGCCATTTACAAAGCTTTGGGAATCCAGCGAACCACAGTGAGAGCCATTATCCACAAATGGCGAAGACATGGAACAGTGGTGAACCTTCCCAGGAGTGGCCGGCCGCCCAAAATTACCCCAAGAGCGCAGCGACGACTCATCCAAGAGGTCACAAAAGACCCCACAACAACGTCCAAAGAACTGCAGGCCTCGCTTGCCTCAGTTAAGGTCAGCGTTCATGCCTCCACCATCAGGAAAAGACTGGGCAAAAATGGCCTGCATGGCAGAGTTCCAAGGAGAAAACCACTGCTGAGCAAAAAGAACATCAAAGCTCGTCTCAATTTCTCCACAACACATCTTGATGATCCCAAGACTTTTGGGACAACATTCTGTGGACCGATGAGACAAAAGTGGAACTCTTTGGAAGGTGTGTGTCCAAGTATATCTGGCGTAGAAGGAACACTGCATTTCATAAAAAGAACATTATAACAACAGTAAAATATGGTGTTGGTAGTGTGATGGTCTGGGGCTGTTTGCTGCTCAGGACCTGGAAGACTTGCCGTGAGAAAAGGAACTATGAATTCTGCTGTCTACCAAGAGATCTGAAGGAGAATGTCCGACCATCTGTTCGTGTACTCAAGCTGAAACGAACTTGGGTTCTGCAGCACACGACAATGATCCTAAAAACACCACGCAAGTCCACCACCGAATGGCTGAAGAAAAACAAAATGAAGACTTTGGAGTGGCCTAGCCAAAGTCCTGACCTGAATCCTATTGAGATGTTGTGGTATGACCTTAAAAAGGCCGTTCATGCTGAAAACCCCTAATGTAATGAATTAGGACAATTCTCCAGGACGCTGTAAAAGCCTCATTGCACGTTATCGCAAACGCTTGGTTGCAGTTGTTGCTGCTAAGGGTGGCCCAACCAGTTATTAGGTTTAGGGGGCAATCACTTTTTACACCAGGGCCATGATGGTTTGGATTTTTTTTCACCTTTAAATAAACACCTTCATTTACAAATTGCATTTTGGTTACTTGTGTTGTCCTTGACTATTGTTTAAATTGGTTTGATGTTCCGAAACACTTAAGTGTGACAAACAGCATTTCTAGAGCATTGTATTCTCATATTGAGCCGTCACCGGTCATTGCCATTTTTGGAGTAGTACCACAAGAACTTGGCCCGGATTCGACTTTGACCTGTGGCCCTTTGCTGCATGTCATTCTCTCTCCCTTTTCATGTCTTCAGCGGTCCTGTCAAATAAAGGACTACAATGCCCCAAAAAATAATCTTTAAAAAGAAAATACAATTTGATTACATAATAATACTAAAGTACTCCCTTAAGTATTTAATAGGTTGCTAAAAATTCCAAAACCCAGAACAAATGTTGAGGTAATGACCAGTGCAAGAATGTAACAAAGGAAAGAAATTAAACAAAGAACCACTAAAAGATGAAAAGGGAAAGTGAAAGACAACGATAACTTGATTCACACTTGGGGGGGCTTTCAACAGAAGGAGACAATTATGGGGTTGTAAATTATTCAAAACCCATGAATTGGCCATCAGGTATGTAATACTGTATGTCTATTTCATTCATAAAACAAAGCAGTTCACGATTTGGTCGTACGTCAATACCCGACTTGAACTATCGCTTTAGTCCGAAGCTGTCGCTAGAATAGACACAAACTGAAAGTTACAGTGACAGAATCAAAGAAAACTAAAAACTACGTCACTCACAGATAACATATCTTCTCATTTAATGCGGGTAAAACACAAACGCGTTTCAGCTAGAAGCCACCATCAGTGTTCACCATTTCTTACTAAATAGGAAGGTTACTAGGTTACTTAAATAATGCAGTATTAATACAGTATTAAGGGACCAGTAAGATCTATATTAAAGCGACTTCAGATCCGGTTTTTACATACCTTTGAATATTGCTCATAACAAAACTTGGCTGGACGGGCCAGTTAGTAAATTGGCGGGCCCATTACTTACTATGCGCCAGGCTCGTCCTATGCTAATTTTAAGGTTCATATTTGTATTTAGAGGTAATATCAAAAAAGGTTTATACGGTTTAACTTTCAAAAACACCATATATTTGTTGTACTGCACATTGTTGCGGCTCCTCTTTTCACCCTGTGTGTTGAGCTCTCTGTTTTAGCTACAGAGTGAGGCATCGCACTTCTGTTGCATCTTTGTTGGGAGTCGCACATGCGCAGTAGCTAGGTAAGGACTACTAGCCAGTCAGAAGCAGAGTATGAGGGCTTGCCCTGCTAGCAGCTAGGCGAGCATTAAAACTTGTGTTACGCATGTTTGTCCCAGAAGTAAAGGCTGGACTACAACAGAGCTGTTTGGAGAAGTTTGTGAACAGTGTTTTCTGTTGGAGATGGTAAGTCCCTTTGGGGGGGGACTTTGGGTTTTCCACTTTTTAAACCTGTAACATGCACAAAAAAAGATATATAACACAATTAAGGAAAATGGAAAAAGCCAAAAAGCATAATACTACTACATTTCAGAGAGAAATATTGTACTTTCTACACCACTACATTAATCTGACGGCTTTAGTTAGTTACATACTGTACTTTTATTTAAGTAACATTTCCCATGCAGGACTTTTACTTGTAACAGAGTATTTCTACAGTGTGGTATTAGTACTTTTACTTACGTAAAGGATCTGAGTACTTCTTCCACCTATAGGTCATGACTATGGGAGCTATTGTCTTGGTAGTGAAGAGGTGAACAGAAAGTTGCTGTTAGCCCTGGAAACAGGTGTGTTACAGAGTCCAGAAGTATCTCCCTGTCTTTCTCCCCAACGTCTCTACACTCTGTGTACGCTCCGGCATTTATCAAATCAATTACTGCTGATGGGAGTTCCCCCTAACAGGTAGTGAGGTGTCTCGGCACTAATTCATCCTGTCGCTTTGATGGATTGGCTTTGCTCTCTGAGCGTCGGGCCTGCAGCTCGGTGGGGGGAGGGGGGGTTGGCAGACCATCTATCAGGCCTCACAAGCCGTTACTTAAAACATTACACAAAACATTTTGATGGACAAGAGGTTTCTGTGACGGCAGCTGTGGGTTTTGCGGGGCGGACAGAGACGGACAGTCAGAGAGAGAAGCCCTCGGGTCAGCCAGGAGAAGTTTCTTTAATTAGCTGTGATGCAGTGGGAGTATATGTGTGAACCATGAACGGGCCTTCAGGTCCTACACTGTTTCCAAGTGCAAAGTGAAACCGTTTGAGTTTCTAATCTTGCAGGACGACTTCCCAGAGGATCTTAGTCTCTCTCTTAAAGCATCAGTTCATAACTCTACTTTTTATCCTAGTGTTTGACTTAGATGCTTTTGGCATTATTATATATTGTCTTATTTTATTACAATGCTACATGGTTGGGGTGGTGATGGCGCACGGGATATGTGACATCCCTTTGGTGTGGGAGATCTGGTTCAATTCCCACAGCGATGTGTCCTTGAGCAAGACACCTATCCCCTAGTTTCTCCAGAGGCGTGCAACCTCTGACAAATGTAGCAGTTGTTGTCGCTTTGGATTATAGCGTCAGCTAAATGTAATGTAATCTTATGTCAAAATAGCAGCTATCCATCAACAACATGTTATTACACTGATCATATTACATACATAAATATTATTTAGAACTGTATATTTCATACCTTGCATATATTTCAATTCAAAATCTAAGTACAGTACAACAATTGGTATGAAATACTACAAAATTACAGCGACCACGGGCCTGCTGATTATGTGATGACGGGTCTTTACAGTTCTACAGCATAAAGATTATATTTTACTTGAAGTTTTCTACATTGACATGACAGTTTACTACATTGACATGACACATTGTCGTGAACGTGTCATGAAACATTATACACAAGTCATACACGATTATGAAATGCTTTTTAAGTAAGTAAGTCATTTGGTTTTGTCATTACAAGTTATGGTTATTGTTAGGGTTAGGGTTCATGACTGTCATTACAGTGTCATGTGAGTGTCATGTGTTCATGACAGTGTCATGTGAGTGTCATGTGTTCATGACAGTGTCATGTCACTCTTATGTATGTTCAAGTAAAGTGTTACCCAAAACAAAAGATTGTGGTTTGGGTTAAAACACCAGCCCCTTGAGTTGTACTCCCAGGAGATGAACACCCGTTTCCTGGGTGGAAGTCTTGTGTTTTCCCCTTAACTTTTTTCCGGGACACAAACTCCTCTCCCCTGCTTGAAAGCCTCCCTCTGTGGATCATTGCGCCCCTTATACGGTGGCAGTCATTATGGTGAATACAGTAATAAATACATGGAATACATAACTAATTATTGTGCATTAGTTTGCGTTGCTATATAGTAACGAGTAAAAAGTGGTTGTGGGTGAATGCACAACCTAATAAAGGAAGCGTTTTTAGCTCATTGAAATAGGTAATTAAAAAGAATTACAGCATTTGAAAAAGTTAACAGTATTCCCTATTAGAATGAATTTCACCTTCTCTAATTTTAGAAAGAAAATAGAAGTAGACTGTGAGGATTTCCAGAAGAATAGGATTCAATGCCTTGCCAGCAGAGTAGCAAAGGCAACAACATCTGCCTGTCTTCTATTACAATAAAGGAGCTGTGGAACACCAAAAATAGCTAGTAGGGGGCATGGTTCTAACTGGACTTGAAGAATGTCGGAAAGGATATTGGAAATACACACATTGACTTTAGTGGAAACCTAATGACTCCACCGCCGTTCTGGAGCGGATCCGCAGCCTTTCCTAACCGCTGGAAATTAGGAGTTAGTTTGACAAGCCAGACCCGGATCCAGATGTTGGGTATGGGAACTCAACATTGGCAGGGCTCAATCTGAGGGGCGGGATAAACAGTTGTCTTTCAAATTCCCTCTGCCCGCAATAGGATAGTGCTACAACCAACCAGACCAATGCTGGTTGGTAGATTACACATCTTTAGGGAATTCACGCGGAACCGTTGCAATTCTGTCGTCCTTATCTTAAGCCCGCCCACTGACTCCAAACACAATATGATTGACCTAACAAGAATTAGTTTTTTCCAGCTCGCAAGCCAACGGAGAGTTGCTGGACTCAGCCTAGCTGCAAATGACATTTGCTGCTGCTAGGGTTTGTACCTGTATGATACGTCCCTGTACACATGCACCATACATATGCATTTGTAGACGAATCTGTCCTTTGATCAAACTAAGTGAAAATTATTTTACTGTCATCAATTAAACTATAACTCGAATTTAGCTCCCACTGCTTTCAAACATGAAGATTGATGTGTCTCCAACAGTTTTAATAAAAAAAATGGTAGTCAAGCAGCTGTCGCAAAAAACGATACACTTGTTTCCCACATAAGAAGGTAGAGAGAAAGGACAAACATCAACCACGGGGGGGGGGGGATGAAACCAGTGTCAAAGTTCCCAAAGTATGACAAGAGATTGAACACCCAAATCAATCACAATGCTCCTTTAATGACTATGTACTATGTGCCTTTTTTAGTTCTTACACAGGACCTGGGGGACAAAAAGACATTCTAATAGATTTGGATGTGAAAATTATGAGAAATAAAGGAATATACAACAAGACTTTGAATCCCGCTTTGGTTAGCTTTTTTTCTCAGCACTTTTGCAACATGTGTTACAGTAAGCTAATGAATGGCAGACAAAATGTTAGACTGCAAAACGATTTGGTCTCATAACTGGGATGTAAGAGCGACAGGGATGCTGCGGCTGCAATTCTTCTTCTCATAAGGAGAAACTAATTGAACCTGATCTCTGATAATGTGAACTGATGCGCTCACCACTTTCAGTCGGGTAACAGTCAAGCAGGATTGCCATGAGTTACTGCTCCCAGACGGTAATAAGTATTAAAATTACTTTTTGAGTAATGAGTCCAGCATTAAATAGAGCTGGAAGCAGTATTGCTGTTGCAGAATGTCTCCTGTAGTTGCACATTCCCCAATAAAACCCCAGTTTATATCTTCGACTCAGCTAAAATTAAAAAAAAACTATTTGGCTCTAAGTCTCAAGTTAATGGCTCAGGCAGTAAAGCCATTCCAAAAAAAAAAAAATGCAGTGCAGTTAATTGAATGTGTTTGCTCTTGCAGATTTCTAAGAGTCAGCATAAATGCAGAGTTTAGGTTGCAGCTGAGTAGGAGGAGAGGATGGGACAGGAAATACTGAACTGATGGTGTGTGTCCGCACATTTTTTTAAATTATAATGTGTTCCCCCAGCCTGCCTATGGTCCCCTTGTGGCTAAAATGGTGATAGGTGTAAACCGAGCCCTGGGTATCCTGCTCTGCCTTTTAGAAAATGAAAGCTCAGATGGGCAGATCTGAAATCTTGCTCATTATGAGGTCATAAGTAGCATGAGACTTCAGGTACAGTATTAGGGGACTACTAAAGTCTATAAAGAGACTTCAGATACAGTATTAGGGGACCACTAAGGTCGATATAAAAGGAGACTTCAGATACAGTATAGGGACCACTAAGGTCTTATAAAAGAGACTTCAGATACAGTATGGGACCACTAAGGTCTAAATAAAAGATACCTCAGATAGCTTTAGGGGACCACTAAGGTCTATATAAAAGAGACTTCAGATACAGTATTAGGGGACCACAAGGTCTATATAAAAGAACTTCAGATACAGTATTAGGACCACTAAGGTCTATATAAAAGAGACTTCAGATACAGTATTAGGGGGACCACTAGGTCAATAAAGATACCTCAGATACAGCTTTAGGGACCACTAAGGTCTATATAAAAGAGACTCAGATACAGTATTGGACCACTAAGGTCTATAAAAAGAACTCAGATACAGTATAGGGACCACTAAGGTCTATATAAAAGAGACTTCAGATACAGTATTGACACTAAGGTCTATGTAAAAGCATCGAATGAGCATCAGGTCATGTTGACCTTTAACAACATGTAAGAGGAAAGCACTACCTTCTTCCAAATTTTAAACACCTGAGCTATCATTCCATACAGGCCCTGTTGTGCTCGCCCGCCTGCTGTTTCTCACCGACATAAAAAGCCCCTGTAAATCATGAGTCATGAACTATTATTAGTAAGACATTAGCATAAGTATTCCTCGTCCTGAAGGAACGTTTATGTATTTGACTGACTATTTTACACAAGGAAATATTTTTAATCATTAGCCTGAGGATTTTGTCTAATGAATCATGCATTGAAATACAGCCGCTGCTCCATTATTGCAATGTAAGAATGACACGATTTCCCCTCTCTTGCTGTTTATTTAGCTTGTGACGACCAACAACGAAGCAGGTCACACACACACACACACACCCATGCATGTATGCATGCACGCACGCACGCAAAGACACACACCAGCTAAGCTCCATCAATGGCCCGTAGTTGGGGAGTGCACGAATGGAGTTGGTTCTTTAATCCACCTCTTTTTAAAAAGTTGGACTCAATTCTCAATGGCTATGAGCAGCTCTCAGTCAGCAAGAGAAATACCCTGTACAGCTAATGCTAGAGCTGCTCAAATGACTGTGAAATACTTTGTCAAATCCAGCAGTTCAACTCTGCAGCTTCACATCAGTTTTGTGCTACATTCAAATATAGGAATCATTCTTTGTTTGTGTGTGTGTGTGTGTGTGTGTGTGTGTGTGTGTGTGTGTGTCTGTCTCGTCAAGCATAAGGAGTTGTGGATCGGGCAGGCGAGATGTGCCGCGGCTTAGTTCAACCCAGAAAAATGACTGATGTTGCCAAATAAAGACAGCTGTTTCTGTACGGATTAGTAATATGTCTCACTTGAAGTCATTGACTTATTGGTTGAGGATACAGCTTTATATTGCAGAAACAAGCATGTCATGTGCCTACTATGCAAGGTTTCTTGTTGTAGTAGAGAGTCGGTTCATTTCCAAGAAGATTATTCTGCCAAAACATGGTACATACTGTAAATCAAGTTGTGAAACAAAATCTCCAATAGTGGCAGAAACCTGTAATTTCTGCAAAACGCTGAGAGAACCAGGCTTCTTCTCATGTTTAAAAGCTTTAACTGTTGTATATTAATGAACGTCCGTTACATCCAAGCCATTGTCCATGAGTTGCTACAAAGCTAATCAAGACTATCAGCTCCACACAACTCTCTGTAATCACAAACATGTAAGGTGCTGATGAAATTATGTCTGGGACAAAATAAAAAAAACAAATAAATAAACAGTTCACAGTTCACATTTTGGGAACAAAAACATAATGCACCAATCCGATACCATGCAATTTAGCCTTGAATAAAAAGTCGTTGATTGCTGAGATCCAACAATCTGATTTCAAACATACTGCTAGGGATTAAAACTTATCAAGTCAAGTCATCTTTAGTGTGAAATCTGCAGTATGTGTCAGGCTTACGGAGCAATTTAAAACACGTTTCTCTCCAACCCACGCACAACGAGTGTAATATTAAAAAAGATATGATACATATACAAATAAAGCTAATAAGATAAGTTATATGTATACCTACAAAGATAAGTACCATATAATGCAGTAATACACTCTAAATAGTGCAAATGGAGGGGCAAAATCCAACAGTACAGTACAGAGAGAGTACTACAGAGAGTACTACAGAGAAAGATATTGAAATGTGCAATATAAAAAGGAAGAGTGTCTTTATTATAAAGAGGTTGGTGCTGATTCTGATTAAAAAAATTCTTTTAAGCTAAAAACCTTCATTAAAAATATTTTTTTGTTAACAATTTATACGCAAAGATCTAATCCCTCAATGTGTCTCTCAATACTTTGTGTTCAGGCCCAGGCCCACTGGCTCCTACTGAAGACACACATCTTTAAAACTGGCTCGGTGATTTAATATCACAGCTGGTCACTGTAGTTTTTAACAAATGTTACTTAAAAAGGAAGAAATAGTGCATTTATTGGGGATTATTTTCTGCAACGGATTAATGCACATTTGTTGCTCTGGTGAGTGTTTGTGGCAACAAGACGGTGTAAGTGGGGTTTAGTCAAATAAACCTCAGTGTGTGTAGTCATGGTAATGGAGGAAAGTGTCACTCAGTGCAACGATGTCACTCATTGACGTGTTTTTAAAAGTTTTTGGACAACAATGGTGCACTATGGCACAGAGGAAAAAGATATAGTATCAGACTTTAGTGTTTGCTGTTTACTGCAGTGACCCCCTTTCACCCTCTCGCTCTCTCTTACTCACTCACTTACTTTCACACACACAGACACACACACACACACCATGCATATACACAGTCCAACCCTCTTTCTCTCTGGCCTGTGCAATTAAACCTTGCTTTTCCCATCAGTCGGAGGATGTCAGCCAGCTGCCGTCCACTGTGATTAATGTTACACAGCATCAAGCTGAAAGGCACACTGCGAGCACAATGAGCATTTTAAATGGACATTATTCCTACAAAAGCCCCATCGTGCTGCAGGACAATAGGCAAGGTCTTGACACCGTCAAAGTCAACCTGTGCACCTTTTGTTCGAATATCAGTGTCTGTTTTTGGAGCGAGGGCTCTACAAATGGGGAGTTTAGAAACATGGACAATGTTGCAAATGGGGTTATTCTGATTCTCGTTATGCATGCAAGTTTGCGCAATGGTGACCGACAATTTGAAAGGGACTTGGATTTCTTTTCAAATATATAAGGTTACAGAGGAAATGACACACTTCTGCAGTCATGCCAAGGCAGCAGCAGGGATGTAGCACACAACAATGCCATATACACAGACTCTTACTTGTTGCTCTGCTAGCAGTAGAGTATAAGGATGGTTAGTTGATACAGCATTGGGGTCCATCGGTCCATCTTTGGTTCAAAGCAAGATATATATATATATATATATATAGATAGATATATATATAACAAAGTTTTGTTTACTGTGGCTATTCATGGTTCTTGAAGAATGAGACCCCATGACCGTTCCTTTCCTTTTCCCCAATATCAGGTCAGAATTTCTCTTTGACCAAGACTTTGGTCCATGACAGGGTATATGGAAAAGCAATCTCTGCAAGTAGCGATTTAAAGGGGTATCCATGTTCCACAGAGAATGAGTCAAAATTCTGAATTTGGTGGAACTTGAGCCTTCCTCAGGGCATAATACCAACTTCTACAATATAAATCTAGTGGGTAGATTACTATGGAATTTGCTGAGCACATTCATGTTTCCCAGAGGACAACCCCTTTTAGATTTTGGACACTCCACCAGGACAGTCAACTTTGCTAATTGGCGGTTGCCATGGAATGTGCTCTGCACGTTCATGCACCCAAGAGGAAAAACACCTTATATTACAAACTTTATAATGGCCACTTTTGGTGAGAATCAAAGACTAGAAAAATCATCAACTGTTTGATTTGTGTTTGGTTCAGCCAACACTTTTGTGGGTTGTAATAAGCACTGATGCTTTGAGAGGCGTTACCCTGCTTTTACACTAACTGGAAAAGTGTTACATTGCGCGTGGCAATGCCCTTCATCACAGGGTTTTTTCAACCACATTTTGTGACCCAAGCTCCATTAATTAAACTTTGGGAAACAGCTATGCTGACTTACTCAACATGTCTAGTGGCAGTAGGGTTGGCCATCGTTTGGATTTTAACGATTCTGATTCCAATTGTTATTCTTCCTTTCGATTCTGGTTCTTATGGATTCTGATTCTTTGAGGGGTGGAGTCACAATGGGTCCCATGCTTATTTCACAAATAAGAGGAAGGTTTAATTGTGATTCAGTGGTGGGTTGCAGTTTTAAATGGCTTTTTCAATGTAAAATAAAGCCACACTAGAGCTCAGCTTACTGTGCTCCATGGCTGCAAGTGCCAGGTAGTTACTGAAACCAAAACTTTTGCATTGTAAATTGGGAAGCGATGATCGGATCTGAAACCAAAAACCTCCAAACGATTCCATTAAAGAAGCAATTCTACTGGAATCCTAATTTTTAAAATTATCCCAAGTAGGAATTGGTTCTCGATGCCCAACCCTGAGTGGCATATAGGCAGTAGTTGATTTAGTTACTATTTTAGTTAGTTTTGGTAGTTGTATAACTTATATACTCTTTGATTGCACCGGTCCTCGAGAAAACTTCAGATAGAATGGAGATGCCATGTTAATGGATCAAAAAGGCCCCAAACACGGTCAAACAACATGTTTTCCGACCATCTCTTAAGGCAGACTTCTTCAGTTTCTTATCTGTCCCCAATGGCCACCATTGAAGATGTGGTGAAAAGCTTCTTCTTCTTCTTTCTCTTTCTCTCAAAAACAATGAATTATACAAATGGGGATAATGGTACACACATTCAGACTGACATTTTTGGTGTTACACTGTGGACTAGAGAGAAGAGGTCAAACCCTGCCTGTTTTCACACCTACCTACCACCTACCTTGCCAATTGCAGATAAAGTGGGCGTGGTTGTCAGATGTGCGTTTTTAAGAAAGTTGCATTTAGTGCCAGATGTTAGATGATCCAACAAGCACTTTATTTGAAGCAGGCCGAGGTGTGAAAGACAAGTTGGTTTAATTAACCCTCCTGTTGTCCTCAGGTCAAATTGACCCGTTTCCCTATATCAATGTAATTTTTAACCACCCAAAATAACATGATTAATTCCACACAACGCACTTTTGCAAGTGCAAATCTCTACTTTCAATAATCTTGCAATTTTATAGCATTGGAAATAAGAAATTGAAGTAGTTTTGAAATAGTATTGAGTAAAAGTTGACATATTCCAGTCTGTGATTATCCATCAACATCCATTCCTTTAATTTTAGAGTCTAAATAATTCCTAATTTCGGTTTTTCTAACTCAAACTTTTGGTATAATTTCCTAATGTATTGACCATAAATCCCAAAAATAACTGTAAAACTAAAGTTAATAAAGTGCTAAACATTGGAAAAAAAGAGTCAAAAGTGTTTTTTTTTTTTTAATAGATAAAAAGCATCAACAAAAGTGTTGATTTTCAATTTTGATGGGAAGACAACACAAGCGTTAAATTACATTCATACCATGTGAGAAGTATCTGTTCCTTAGGTGAGAGGTTGTTACAGGGATAGAAACATAAATGACTGCTTTTAACTTGTGGTCATATTGTTGATTTGAATCAATTTTCATAAGATGTTTGCCCTCCTATTCGTTTAACAACTCCCTGGGCAGCTGAGTGTGAATTTGGTTTTACATTTCTCCCTTACATACAGTACATGCTTTGCCTCATTTGTAGGTAATGTTAGTGCTTTTTCTTTGACATCTTGTCACAGTGACAGCCTTTACAGCCTGTCTTCAGTGATGTGACCAGTGCATACTCCACTGCTCCCAGACATACTTGCCGGCGGCCCGAAACCCATCTGAAATGGGTGGGTGACATTTTAACAGGTTTGCTACATGGCATACCTCGACAGAATGCTTTGATACAATGACATTGCGTTGGTACAGAGCCGCTGGAGTGAGCACAGATCTGATGTAGAAATAAAGGGCCAATTAGTCCTCAGGTAATGGATAACAGCTCATGTTCCTCCGCTGCTCTGCTTTGATGACACGGAGAGAGAAAGACAGACATGGCATGAAATCCGCAGCGTGCCATTCACTTAGCAGCCTCCACCCTCTGGCTTCAGACGCGACACAGGCCTTTGATTTTCCCATTAGCAGCCGGAATAGAGGAGCCACTGCCTAAACCTACCTGGCTTATGATGTTCAAAAATGAGCAGTTAAGATAGCTTTAACCTAACCCCGCATTCCCTACCCCACCTCCCCTCACACTGGGGCTTCAGTCAGCCTGATAAGGGCTAATCTCAGGCTAGCTGCTGTTCATTTACAGCTAAACCTACTCAGAATCCACATTAATGTTGTGTGGTGGGCTTCATATCCTTTCCTCCTGGCATCTCAGACACTTCTGCCGCGCTGAGATGCAGGTGAGCACTTGGATGGAGTCATTGGAATGAAAATGAACTACCCACAGTAGTGTGATTAAGTGCAGCTAGGCAACATGCTTTGAATAGGAAGCAGCTGGTGTGAATTTAATTGGAATTGAATGATAAGGCTGGCTAAAAGCATTCTATTGGCCATCACTTTGATTCTATTAATAATAATAAAAAAGGCTGTGGGAATACTTTCAATTTATGACTTCTGAGAAGTGATTTGAAAGTGTTTATCTCCAGAGTTTTCATTATTATTAAATCATTTTGACTCATTTTGTGTATTTATACCAGTCTTCTTGGAATAATTTCTACATTGCACATGAAGACAGCAAGTAAGATTTGAAAGTGTTTATCTCCAGAGTTTTCATTATTATTAAATCATTTTGATTCATTTTGTGTATTTATACCAGTCTTCTTGTAATAATGTCTCCATCACACATGATGACAGAAATAAGCAACATGCGACTTCATCTTTATTAGAATATTTATGTTCTCTTAAATATTCATGATGTTCTCCTCATGGATTAACACATTTTAACACACATGTATTTCTATCTATTCTGCAAGCAAGACAGAGAGTCCTTAGTAGTACTTTGAACTGACAATGCTTATTTATACAGCGCTTTTCCAGTCTTAACAACTACTCAAAGCGCTTTTACATCATACAGGAAACATTCACCATTCACACACATTCATACACTATGGCCGGGGCTGCCGTACAAGCTGCCACCTGCTCATCAGATAAACACTCACACACATTTACATGGGACATGGGACTGCTGGGCCACCAACCTTCCGATTGGTAGGCAACTGCTCTACCACTGAGCCACATCCTTCTTTCGATTGCCAGGCCCAGCCTGTCACTCCCTCTCTACTACCTTCTTGGTCTCTACAGTTTCCACCGTCTCCTCCGTGTCCTTACGTGTCCACTTACACTCCCGTCACAATCCATTTCAACTATAGCTATCAACAAGCTAAAACCCAAAGCTCTCTGTAGTCGAACGGTTTAGCTTTTGCCATGTTACACATAAGTGAGGATATATTAAGACACAGCAGCCCGTCCTCTGCAGGCAGTGTGAGTCCCTTTAGCAGAGAGAGGAGGACAGAGGACATGAGGAACGACTGAAACTGACTGATGTCTGTGTTCTACATCTTTCTAAGCTTCACTGTTGTGTTGTGAGATCAGAAATATTTTTATGAACTTTATTGACATTTTAGATTTATAGTGACTTTGCTGACTTTTTCAGTTTTGTCATATCTTGGTGAACCATTTGTTCTTATCTGCCATTTCCAAAAACAGCCATTCTGTCATAGTTACAGTTTTTCTTTTTTCCCCTTCTTTTTAAAAAATAAACAAAAAACAACTGTGGCTAATCCGCCCAGTCCTGTAGTTATGGTGGATGCTGATAGCAGATTGCATTTTCTAGTTATGAATTACTCCAGTCTGCTCCCCCAAGCCACATTTAGTTTTTAATTGTCTCAGCCTTGTGCCCACATTGAATCAGACTCGACCTCTCACACTGTTTTAGGTTGACTGCTCTCACTCCTGCCAAACAAGATTATATGAATTTAAAGTGCTCAAATTTTGCTTTAGGCTTTTTCATTTTCCTTTATTGCATTATATATCTTTTTGTGCACTTTATAGGTATAAAAAGTGAAAAAAACAAAGTCCCCCCAAACAGAAAACACTGTTGACAAACTGCTCCAAACAGCTCTATTGTAGTCCAGCTTTTACTTCAGAGACAAACTTGCACAAACACTTCTCGCCTAGCTGCTAGCATGGCCCGCCCTCACGCTCTGCTTCTGACTGGCTCGTAGTCTTTACCTTGCTACTGCACATGTGCGACTCCCAAAAAAGATAGTACAGAAGTGAGATGCCTCACTCTGTAGCTAAAACAGAGAGCTCAACACACAGGGTGAAAAGAGGAGCTGCAGCAATGTGCAGTACAACAGAAATATGACTTTAAAAAAAAATGTAAACCATGCAAACCTATTCTGATATAACCTCTATCTACAATTATGAAGCTGGTGTGTGTGTGTGTGTGTGTGTGTGTGTGTGTGGGTGGGGGCAGTGCCCTGTAAGCCTCAATTTCCTTCTGGCCCCCCCTTAACGTGCCATATATTTTCACGTGTTAACCCCACCTTTTATCCCAAGAGGTGATATTATTGATGTGCAATGATAAATAAAATGTAGAGACCATGAATGAGTATCCTTGTGTTTATGTGTATCGTTATTCAAACCTATGGAGGGTTGGTGGTATGTACCACTTGTGCCTATTCAATTTGGTGCCCCTAAATGTGACCCCTACGTTTGAAATGGTCTCAAACTGCCACTGCCAGTCAAAATGATGTTGTGTTCTCTGCCAGCTGTTTCATGTTATCAGTGAATTGTATAGCCCAATGTAGGATCAATAATCACTGCTTCACGTTCGAAATTGAGGGCAAAGTGAGCAGAGAAAAGCATTGGTTTTGTCACTGAAAACAGCTGGTGCTGCTGGTAATAAGGCTGGTGAGAGCTGGGATATGCTTTGCAAATATTAATATTTAAACTATTAGTATATAATAGCTGTGTATATATATGTTTACATTATTAATAATATTAATTTATAGCACCTTTTACTAAACAAAATCACAGAGTACCATTGAAAAAATACAGTTAAAAGAGCAAGCAAAACAAGAATAAACCAAACCATGCTCATTTAATCATAATCATAAAAATGACACTTGATTATGAAACAATCAACCGTTGCAACCCTCATTTACTTAAATCAGATTGCAAACAGGGCTTTAAATGAACTTGTTTGATCACTAGCCAACATGGCTAGCAGGTTGACTTCATGGTTTGTTGTCTCAGTTTCAGCATAGTTGATACCGCATGCTGGGCACGTAGCTGACGGTTGTATGTCCCGACATAAGTGTTCATTGGGAATGTAGGATGAGTACAAATCTGCCCAAATCTGGCAACATTTTCAAAAAGACACAGGGCCCTATTTTAACGATCTAAGCGAACAGCGTGAAGCGCATGGCGCCGGTGCGTTTATGGTGTGTCCACATCCACTTTTGCTAGTTTGACAGTGGAAAAAAGGGTCCGTGAGCCAAACGCATGGTTAAACCGGGTTGTACTTAGTGTCTTCATTAATTCCTAGGTGTGTTCTGGGCCTAACATGCAATCAACCAATCAGAGGTCATCTCCCATTCCCTTTAACAGCCAGGCGCGTTTGTACCTTGGCACATTGATATTATGATGGCGGAGTTGCACCGTAATATTCTTATCTGTAATCATCTGCATGTGTGTGTGCTGTGCGGCCCTGTGTGTGTAACAAGCATAGTGTTCACAAGCTGTGCACGAGCATAGGCGCATAACAAAGAAATGCTGCGTTACTGACTCTAGACCAGGTTTTTGTTGGTCAATGGCGCAATCACTTCCTGCTGCCTCCAGATAGCAATATGCCAAGAATGTACCTGAACACACCTCCCTGTAAGACCAGCACACCCATGGGCACACAGATGGGCGCAGGTGCATTTGCTACATTAACGACATTGGCGCAAGACGGTCTTAAATAGTGAAGACATGTGTGCCAGGCTTTGCGCTGCACCGGGTTCAAGATAGGGCCCTCAATGTTGTATGCTTCATTCATCACCAGCCAAATTGGCTAATAACTTTAAAATGTTACAAAGTTAATTTTCACCCAGGGTTGGTGGGTGTCAATTTAAAGCCCTGACTGTTCACATTCAGATAGGGCTTCATTAGAATTGCTGATTCAGCGAAAGTGCATCAGTGCATGGAAACTGAATCCCGCCCCACAACCCCCTCCTCTTCCTATTTAATGCCCCCTCTTGACTTGACAATCAGTCTCCAAAGTGGCCCAAATAACTTTGTTTTGCCATGGGATCTACTAACAGGTTAATCAGACCATGCTCAGACCTGATGCACAATCATAAACATAAAAATAACACTTGATTATGAATCCCCCTCCTCTTCCTCTTTAATGCCCCCTCTTGACTTGACAATCTATGATAGACAGTCGCAAACTGAAAAACATTTCTGAAATGCAATTACAGGCAGCCAATACAAAGACCTGGAGTCAATCTGTAACTACATCTTGTTTGTCCCAGCTGAGTTATTCATGCCTTCCCCTCTTATATCATATTGATTACAGCTGGCCATAGGTGTGAGATGAGGTCTTGGCGTCAGTGGAAGCAAAAATGGTGATTTATTGGATTCTGAGTTTAATTGGATTTCAGGCAACAACTCTGCATAGTAATGGGATGTGGAGCTGTGGCTGTGCTCCTGTGGCTCTCTGTCTTTACCTGCCCACACAGACCCCAGGTCAGTTCCGGCTCAGCTCTCTCTCTCTCTCTCTCTGCTCTTCTAATAACAACAAACATTATGTGTTTAACAGCAAATTAAATAAAGCAGCAGATCATATTTCTCAATATACTGTATATATTTTGCATATCTCAGGGTCTGAGAGGGAAGAAGTTGAGGGTTTGACATAGGGAGTGTTAAGGATCTTTCCAAGTAAACCAACTTTATCAACCCTTTAGTGCTGATGTAAATCCTTCCCCTATCGCCATATCTAGTCACTGGGGGACCATAGGCAGGCTGGGGGGACGCATATTAATGTTAAAAAACTTCATGAAGTGAAATTTTCATGCCATGGGACCTTTAATATCTTGTTTTCTGGCCCAGGTTGAACTCTTTGTGAAACATGACCAAACAATGAACAGCATATAACTTTCTTTTATTAGTTTGACAGTGAGTCATAACGGAAAAATAACATAAATAAACTAACTTTAAAGTTGACTTTCTTCAAGGCTAAATGGATCTTTTGTCGGCTAAACTTCATGACAATGGCCGCTGTAACCTCTCAGTGCCCAGTACCCGTCTGGCAGTCTCCGATTTATGAATTAGACCAATGCTAAATTAGTTATCAGAATAATGGGTGTGTTTAGCAGTCTGCCATGCAGCAGAGCAGCCAACTATAGCAGCTTGCATTGTTTCTTATTCTTTAAACCAATCACAATTGTCTTGGGTGGCACTAAACTCCGCACAGTGCCGCTGCAAAATAGTTGTGTGAGAGAAAACTCTGATTGGACAGATAGTCTAGATGGCTGTCTGGATTTACCCTGCAGAGATCTGAGGACCAGGTAACCATAGTCCTCAGATTGGACAGATAGTCTAGCTAGCTGTCTGGATTTACCCTGCAGAGATCTGAGGACCAGGTAACCATAGTCCTCAGAAATCCAGAAAGCGGAAGGAAACAGAAAATACCCAATCCCAGAAGTGTGACGTCAAGGATATAGACTACACATAGAGTGACAAGATACAATAATAAAAAAAAAAATGGTGTACTTTACTTAAATGACTAACCATTCATTTCACTCTCCTATTGTAAGTGTAATCTAGTCTGGCTCAATACATCTACATTGTTGGGTTTCTCCCGCACCAGATGTCTGTCCCCCCTCCCTGTCTCTGCCAGGACGGCTGTTGTAGGTTTGCAGAAATCCAAACAAGCCAAAGTGTTTTTCTCCCTATCCCAGAATAGGGAGCGATGTAGCCAGGTCATACTCCAACGCTGTGGAGAATGGTCTGGCAATGCGAAACCTGCAAGTGTCATCATATGTTTATCTCAGTGTCTATTAATGAAGCTTTTAATATCTGGGTGGAAAATCATCTTTACAGACAGTATTTATTGTGTTGAAACCAGTGATGGGAACAACGGCGTTATAAATGACGGAGTTACTTTTTTCAGTAACGAGTAATCTACTTAATTACTCTTCCCATCTTAATAATGCCGTTACCGTTACTGCCGAAAAATGCGGCGGTTACTATAACTGAAGCTGTTTTTTTTTCATCAGACCAACTAGATCTCTGAGCCGAGGCAGAAAGACTTTTTCTTCCTTGGTTAGTGGGCATGCACGAGACAAGCGCATAAATGCTGACGATTGGCTGAGGTTGAGTAAAGTTTCATGGT
>NC_045746.1:22479036-22479153 GCF_008692095.1 Etheostoma spectabile | reverse complement strand
CAATCAGAGGTAGAGTTGGGCGGGTGTTCAAAAGCACGCATAGTTGGACATAATTAATTTGCTTAACAAGCATTATTTAATTTTGCCCACTTGTGGGCTGTTGAGGGGCAATAAATA
>NC_045746.1:22478850-22479026 GCF_008692095.1 Etheostoma spectabile | reverse complement strand
TTCCAAAACATCTATGTTGTTATTTGTATGGACCCACTAGACATAATATCTACGTACATAAATGGCATCTGATTGGAGGCTAGCCTCACTTTGTCCCACAGCAACATTACAAGAGTTTAGCTTTGTGTACAGTTTCTGTTAATAATGTATTAAGTGTCCATTTCATTATAATATTC
>NC_045746.1:22417529-22478840 GCF_008692095.1 Etheostoma spectabile | reverse complement strand
ATCATAAATAATTGAACATGCACATGTATTTTATGTTCCGTTAAAGGGAGGTGGGTGGTAGTAGGGTCACATTTTGAGCATTTAACAAGTTAAACACATTATCTACTTTCTGAAGTAACTAGTTACTTTTATGATTTGTAACTGAGTATCTAATTTAGTTACTTTTTGGAAGAAGTAACTAGTAATTGTGACTAATTACTTTTTAAAAGTAACTTGCCCAACACTGGTTGAAACTACTTTGTTTAAATATACATGTCTCTGAATTCTTTATACCATACCTAGCTATTCTTCACGTTAGCACAGTATTTTTTTAACAAACATAATGGGAAATAGCTTGATTGTATGTTTGGAGGGTATACTTATTTTTCTTCAGTATCTATTATGTTGGAGTGTCTTTGTCACTTTTGTATTTGTCTGGTGATTGCCACAAGAAACAAATGAAGTCTGAAATAAGGATGCTTGACAAACAATGGCTCCCTGGAAAAGACACACCTCAGAGAGATGTCACTTTGTGCACTAAATATAAATGTAAGTTTTGGTTTTATTGCTTTCTCCTGTAACCTTAACTGGACTAGTTGAAATGCCTGAGACCAGTGGCAAACAGTTGAAAAGAGTGACGTTGTCTGAGTTTGTCTAGATCCACAATGTTCAACTTTCGGGATTGCTTGGTTACCTGGAAATTCTGCCTGATGTCCATCTTTTTTTGTTGTAATTCTAACTTCCAATGGATTTCTGAGGACTATGGTTAACTGCTCCTCAAATCTCTGCAGGGTAAATCCAGACAGCTAAATAGACTATCTGTCCAAACTGAGTTTTATGTTGCACGACTAAAACTACTTTTAAATAACACAACAAAACGAGGTACTTCTGGAGACTGTTTTGCAGAGGCTCCGTGGCTCCGTCCATTGCCTTGCACTGTTCGAGACAATTGTGATTGGGTTAAAGAAATGCTAATAAACCAAAGCAGAACGAAGATGGTTTTGGTTGAACATGTGTACATTCAAAAGTTGTTTTAGTCGTCCAACCGAAAACGTGCTCTGGTTTATCGGCATTTTTTTACACCAATCACAATCGTCAATGGCGGCGGCTGAGTGCCGGACCAAGCTACAGAGCCTCTGCAAAATAGTCGGGAAGGAACTTGTTCTGGTGGAACGTGTGTATGTTCATAAGTTGTTTTAGTCGTTCAACAGAAAACTGTCTGGATTTACCCTGCAAAAATCTGAGGAGCAGTTAACCATTGTCCTCAGAAATCTACCGGAGGTTAGAACGCCAACACAAAGGAAGCCCAAGGCAACAGACCACTGGCCTAAATTAGTGAAATCTTTTTCTTTCTTTCCGTCGGCAACGGAGCACTCCCGGAAGTGGCTCATGCTGTTTTTCCATTACATGGTATCAGCTCTGCTCGGCCTTCGTGCCCTGTCCGCCATTTTCCATTGCAGATTTAGTACCACCTCATTCGTGAGACGAACGTGGCTGGTTGTCATAGCGTTGCCACAGGACACTGCCGTGACCTAATGCGACACACACACAGAACATTGAAAGTGTGTTGTTTTTAATTCTCAGCATGTAGCGGTTTGCCAGAAGACAAATTTTATTTCAAAAGAAGCTGGAGGCAGCAAAAAATAGATTGCTGGCTGATTAGTGACGATTCTCGCCGACCAATCAGCAGTCTGCAGGTTTTCACGTCACCTTTTGGTATTGCCTCAGCTCGCTTGGAACCTCAACGGAGGTAATACTAATAAAAGTACCTGTTGGTAGGTACCGGGGACTTTTTATGATAATGGAAAACCAAAAAAGGCGAGTAGAGTTGAGGTGAGTCGAGCAGGTGCCATGTGATGGAAAAAAGCCATAAGTCTGAGTTAACTGCAGAAAAAGCTGATTGTCCGAGGTTAACAATTAGACAGAAAACACCATTTAATGACAGCGAGATGGAAACAACAGGCGCTAGTAAGAGTTAACACGTCTATGCACAGAAGTCAAAATGCTAATGTACTGCTCTCTATTAGATCCTCCGAGTAGCCTGAGAGATTATACGTAATATCACACTAATCAAACACTAATTACACAAAATAAAACATCATTTGCAGATGGCAACATAATTAACAATTCATTTGTGTGTCATTCAACAAATGTTAATATGCATTTTTATCTCATTTCCATGATGTTTCATGACTCATTGTTTGTTTTATCCTCGGGACTGAAGAAGCTGCAGAAACCGCTCATTATGAATAATGATGCAAATAACACCACACATTACACGCATACTGTACTTTCCGCTGCGTTTTTGCAGCGTGAATAATTCCATGTGATTTGTATAAGTAATAATCCTTCATAATGCATCTTTTTACTGAGAGGAGGAACCGACAGAAGGTGCTTAAAAGTGGTTGCTTAAAAGCATCGGAGGCAATGGTGGGAACGGGGACGGCAGCGTGTGCTGGGGGAATTATTGCTCCACTTACTTTACAAACTGAAAATCTCATTAAGTGTGACACTGAAGATTAGTTGAGAGGGACCAAAGTGGAAAGAGAATGAACTCACAAAGGGGCTGTGAGGAGACTTTGGCTTTGTTTGCCATCATTAATTCAGCATTGAAACAGCTCAGGGGGAAGCTCCGAGCCGCTGATCAGAAGAGCTGTGGATATGACAGGCGAACAGGTGCCCTTTTTCCTCTCCAAACACTTTTCCATTTTAGCTCCCCTCCTCAGGTCTTAATTGAGGTGAGCTGTGTATTTGGGCCATCTGCGTGCTGACAAAATAAAGCCGGCTTTGATTTATGGTACCTCGGGACATATTAGCTTCTGAATTATCACCAGCAATAATTGCAACTCTGCTTGATAACTCAAAAACAATGAGAGTAAATTCTACTAGAATTTATAGATTTAATGTGGACCAAGAATGATTTTATTTTTGTATTTTTCATAAATCCTAGACATTACATTGTTATTTTAAATGTTCATTGTGTACATGTAGGCCGAGGTGGGTAGCAAAGAATTACATTCATGAGCATAATTTTCCGGGGTGGGGGTGTTACAGCCACACACACACACACACACACACACACACACACACACACACACACACACACACACACACAAACATTTAAAAAATTTAAAAATTGACAGCAAGAACGTTATTGGCTGATACAGATTGTGGCCAAACCGTGTTGGTTTACGTAAAAGACTAACACCCCCTTATCAGCTGATAAGTGAAGCAGGAGGAGAGGGATAGCAAGGTGATTGAAATCCAGTGAATAACATAAGATAGTCTTCCTGGCTGAACTTATGCCAAGCTTCATTACATTTATTAGACTGGCCTCCGATTAAAAAACGGCCCCATAGGTTGTTTGTTGAAACTGCGACCATTACATTCTCTGGTTTAAATATTAGGACAGAAACCCGTACTGTGGGCCCCATTTCTGGGCACCACTAGGGGCGCTAATTCATGAAACACTCCTATGGGTCGTATTAGAGCAGTGGTTCTCAAACCTTTTTCAATAATGTACCCTTGTGAAATATTCTCTGTGCCAAGTCCCACCTGACCAGTGCAAAGCATTTTTTGGGAAAAAAACTCTGGAACTTTGGAACTGAAAAACATTTAAATGCTACTTCAAATATTTAAAATCCATTCCTTATTTAATTTACTAGTATTGTATAGTTTCAGGGAATTATGCATGACTGATATTTTTAAATTACCAAAACATATTTTACGAAAATCTCACGTACCCCTTGCAGTGCTCCAAAGTACACCTAGGGGTACCCCCATTTGGAAAACATGTATTAGAGGGTTGAAGTAAAAAACCTACATGGTTGTATAGTTTGTCCCAGTGTTCTAAAAATAAGCCCAACTTATTTTATACAGTTTATTTTATTAAACCCCATACAACAAGTTATCACATAGACTGTAAAAGTTGTAAATAAGATCATGTAAAAAAAGTCCACATAACATTTGTATTGTAACATCATTGGAGTATTTTTATGAACCAGATCCATGTTTATATGGATCCATCATTTTCACAAAGTCCGCCCAATATTCCCACAGCCCTATGTTCCCACAGCCCTATGGTCCCACAGCTCTATGGTCCCAGCTGGCCTATGGGTCACAAACATGGTCCAACCAGCCCTATGGTCCCACAGTCCCAGTGTTCCACAGCCCTATGGTCCCACCAGCCCTATGGTCCCACAGCCCTATGGTCCCACCAGCACTATGGTCACAGCCCTATGGTCCCACAACTAAGTTTCCACAGCGTCATGGTCCCACAGCCCTAGTTCCACCAGCCCTAGTGTTCCCACAGCTCTATGGTCCCACAGCCCACTATGGTCCCACAGCCCTATGTTCCCACAGCACCTAGGTCCCCACAGCCCTATGTTCCCACAGCCCTTGTCACAGCAGCATAGTCCCACAGCCCTATGGTCCCACAGCCCTATGTTCCCACAGCCCAATGGTCCCACAGCCAGATGGCCCCACAGCCCAATGGTCCCACAGCTCTATGGTCCCACAGCCTAATGGGCCCATACGGTGATACGCAAGTTTCATAAATGAGGGCCAAAGAGTTTTTTTCCATTGCGGACGATTCCTATTAAACTTTATGACCTCTTTACATTTCCTATTACACAATTATCAGACCAAAATTCTGACTGACTAAACACAATATTTTTAATCCAATGGAAGGATTTTGATGAGTGTCTTAAACACATCAATGCTAATCGGATGGCAATTCACCCCATGGGCGTTCCTGTTTCCCTACAGGGAAAACTTGACTTATCTTATCCCATTATTTGCAAGGCTCTTAGAATAGAAAGTAAATTGTATGCTTTGTTCAGTCCAGCACAATTAAGGTGAAGTGATGTCCACACTGTCATCTAGGGATGTCACCTAAGCGTCTGTATTGATTTCACTGGCTGGAGATACAGCTCCGTAATTGCAGTAAAATGAAGTAGAATTAAGAGAAACAACGGTAGCAAGTAGTATGAAAGCCTGAAATTCCGAGAGAGACCGGGGTGACCTGTTCTTGTCCAGCGTGTCATGGTAACGTACCTTTTTATAAGCCCACCCACAATCTTTTCCTTAACATAACTTTGTTAAAAGTAGACGTGTCACGATTGTATTTGAAAAACATCAAAATGTCATAACAAGACATACAAAACATGTCCTTTGGAGTGTGTAGGACTCTCCTCAGGACCTTCTATGACTCTGTGGTGGCCTCGGCCATCCTCTACGCTGTTGTCTGTGGAGGGGGGCAGCCGGACCGGGACAGGAGCAGACTCAATAGACTGATCCGGAGAGCGAGCTTGTCCTGGACTGTCCTCTGGACCCCATAGAGGAAGTAGGGGAGAGGAGGATGTTAGCCAAGCTGACATCATCATGGACAACACCTCTCCCCTACATGACACTGTGGGTCCCTGAGCAGCTCCTTCAGCAGCGACTGATACACCCACGGTGTAAGGAGAGGTACGCAGGTCCTTCATCCCGGCCGCTGTCAGACTCTACAACACATGCTCTACCTGATAGGGTTGTAGTTTCTGTTCCTGTTTTTCTCCCATCTACATCACACACTTTTGTTATCTTTAATATTGGGATTATATTATTTTATTACAAGTACTTACTTTTCAATATTATGGTCTCAGGTTATATAATTTAAATTAGCTACCGACTCTTGCTTCTGCTCTAATTACACATTCAACTTAACTTAATTTTTAACGTCACTTACCGCAATATTGTCTCTTATCATGGAACAAGCACTTTAAAATTCCTTTTGTTTGACGGCATTTTACTTACTCAGTCTACCAAAATTTCATTGTCTATTTCTTGCCTGTATTTCTTGCTGTATTCTTGCTTGTATTTCTTTCGTGCTTACTTGTTTGTGTGTTATTGTTTGTTTTTTTTCTGTTTTTTGCTGTGCTGCGATGCTCTACTGTGTAACGACAGAATTTCCCCGTCGTGGGATAAATAAAGTATAATCTAATCTAATCTAATCTATGTACAATAGAGCATCGAATAACATAAACAAGTGCAATTAATGGTCATAGTGCAACAACTAGACACATTGGAGATATATTTGAAAGATGGAGTTAGCTCAGAGACCAAAAGGACGCAGAGTTGGCTAATTTCCCCAGGTATCTAAGCACTCTAAGCTTCAGGCTAATTTATTACAGCTACAAGGGACAGGCACTTTGTGTCATTTCAACATTTGTGTACTCACATTGAATTATATAGCTAGAGTAACCGAGTTGGTTAGCCACTTGCAAAAACTACTGAGACACAGCCATTAAAGTGATCCTGAAAGGGTCCTGGCTAATAAAAAGGGCATTGTCTGTGTTTTGTCATTTTAGAAGCCAAAGGTGTCGTAGTATCGGTTCTGGTGACATCCCGAGTTAAAAGTGACGCCAATCCTGACCAAGCTCGTTTAGATAAAGCATTTATTTTAGCATTTATATAAGATGCTAAAATAAATTTTAGTGTCAATAACAATGCCAAAGGCAACTGACCAAGACCCAGTGTCTGTGTTACACAATGGGAGTGAGAATGTGTTGTATGTGGGATGGCTGTGGTTCACTTAGTTTTTAAAATTGCCTACCGAAGGGAAGGTTGGTGGTTCGATCCCTGGCCTTGCAGTCCCATGTTGAAGTGTCCTTGGGCAAGACACTGAACCCCGAGTTTCCTCCGATGCTGCGTCATTGGAGTGTAAATGTGTGTGAGTGTTTATCTGATGAGCAGGTGGCACCTTGTATGGCAGCCTCGGCCACAGTGTGTGAACAGTAAATGCTTAAGTCTAGAAAAGCGCTATGAAAAGACAGTCAATGTGTAAAGAGACCAATTTTTCTTTGCTATGAAAAATTTTGCATTCATGTGACCAGGTTGGGTCAGTGGTAGAGCAGGCACACACACACTAAGAGGTTTATGCCTTGACGCAGAAGTCCAGGGTTCGAACCCGACTTGTGATGATTTCCTGCATGTCTGCCCTCATACTCATCTACCAGCCCTATCAAATAAAGGCAGAAAATCCCAGAAAATTATCTTAAAAATATATACAGTATATATTTTTGGACTTATTTTAATCTTTGAAATGAGAAACTTTCAAAAAACCCTGTTGAAAAACTCTCCTTTAGATGTTTGGTACTCTGAATATATCAGCCTTATTTTATTTTTAGAAATCATCATTGATTTAATTTGGGAGTTAATATGCATATGAACTAAATTACTAAACTTGCTTGAAAAATAAGAAATAGATGCCAAAGCATACAAGACTGAAATGCGCACACAGGCTGCACATTTGCATGCAAATCGAGCAAGAAAGTGTGCTCTAATGATGCATCAGCAGCGTGGCGCCAGGCACCAATGGTTTATCTCATATTATGTGGTGTGGGTGTTGATGGCGGTCATTGGCCATGTTTCATGGTTTATTCTCTTTGAGGAACACTTTGAAATGTGGACACAGGGACTGGAAAAAGCCTCAGAATGCTTTGGTCATGTCTGAATGTGCTGCTCAATGGAGCTGAGCAGAACACACATCAGAGGACAGTTTTTAATCTGTGTTAACCACAAAAGCCTTTCCCACATGTGGAATTCATTTGGGCAACACGCCCAAGAATAGTTCTGTATTATGCACAGTCCTATTTTGCTACTTCCTTCAATGTTCCGAGCTGTACAACACTACTTTGAAATGTGAACACTGCACAATCATACTCTGGACACCTGGAAATGACTTGTGTGGCACTTTTATTCAGTTTACTTTATAGCGTGCGATGGCACTTCTCTATTGAGCAGTACTAACTAGCACCATACACAATAGACTAGGGGTGTAAACAGATCCCATATCATGCTCCTTTTTTTGTTAATTCCTGTATTTTGTGTTTCTACCAGAACATATTTACATGCTTTAATATTTAACATTTTATTTTGATCATCCTCTTAATATACCTTTTTCTTCTTCCTCTGTTTGAAGCCCCACACCTTAAAAAGCCCAGTCTGCTCTGATTGGTCAGCGTTTCCAGATCTTTTGTAGCTGTGCTTTGTGAGTCTCTGCACCGTCATTGCAGTCGGTGAATGACTGTAACGGCACAGTAGCAGCACTTTCTATCTAGTGTAGTGTAGTTGTGACATCACAGTCTTACAGTACACACGTCCTGATGGCTCAGCTGTGTCTCTTTCTCTGTGGAATGGAAGATTTGATACTTTCACAATAACATAAACAATACAATACAATAATACTAGCCCCTCAACCTGCAATATAATAAGAAACACATGGACATCTTACTTTTCACAATATGGGACCTTTAAGTAAAGCATTGGAAAAGCAATACAAGATTTAGAGAACGACATGGATACACAACCACAGATCTGAACTAAATCTGGTGTAAAATTTGACAGAAAAAGATAATCATTCCCAGCAACTCTGAGTTTTCTCACTGTGCCCCCCCCCCCCCCGCCCTTCTACTCATAACATACTGTACAACACTTAAAGCAATTCAATGAAATCATTTCCACCCTGAAAACGTGTCCACAAGTTGAAATTTCATCTGCAGTGAGCAAAACATGCACCCATATCCTATAATGGTAGAAATCTCTGTAGAAGTTTAAAAAGTAACTTAACACTAAATCCATTTCTTTGAGTGAACACACTACTGTACGTGTGCAGTCAATTGGTTATAGTATCAATTGATTGTGGTCCCAGTCTGCTGTATATTGCTCATTGTAACAGCACGTAGTAGCCTTTCTCCACTGCAAATCCAATAATGGACCTTTTTCACAGCAGACATTTTTGACTTGTCAAAAGTAGGACAGGCACAGCTGAAATTGATAACCTTATCGACGGCTCAATTCCATCAAGTGTCCCAGTGAGCTATTTCAGTGAGTCAGCATGCACAATACCAGGGCCTCTCCTCAGCTGAATGCAGCCATCATTATTGATTTAAAATACACCTGTGCTTTTCCTACTATGACATGTCAACTTGCTTCCCGTCAGACAAAGAGAAGGGGAAAATATTCATAATGTTGACTGGCACTCGTTATCCTTCATTGCCTCTGCTGCATTCGCTGAAGCCTCGCTAAGCTTTAGGACAGTAGTCCCTGTCACTGCTTTTAACACCAGACAACAACAAAAAATGTGGTAGGTTGTGTGAGGGAAATGTGAGCTGTTGGTGGCCAGTTTAAATACATATTAGAAGGAGTTATTGAAAAAAACAAAATGAGTTGGAACATTTTAAGCACAAGGACTTTTATGCAGTCCTCCTTTGGGTATTTAATTTGAATGGTCAAATAGTCAATAAATTCGAAAATTGAATACTGAATTGCAGTGCATCACATTATAAAACATGTGTTTGCATTGCAGGGCAACCTTAGACCTGCGGCCCTTTGCTGCATGTCGTCCCTGCTCTCTCTCTCTCTCTCTTTCTCTCTCTCTTTCTCTCTCTCTCTCTCTCTCTCTCTCTCTCTCTCTCTCTCTCTCTCTCTCTCTCCCCTTTCCTGTCCTCAAGCTGTCCTGTAAATTGAAGGCTATAAGAGCCCCAAAAAATAATCTAAAAAATGTATTTGTATCTCATATAAACAAACATATAAATAAATAGGAAGAAAGATATGTGTTTTGTACTATGTGTTGTGTACAAGCTATATGATCATACCAAGCCAAGTCCCATGTGAAGACCATGCTGGGCAAATAGACAGACAAAACGTTTGCTACGGAGCGGAAGCTAGGGGACCACAAACATATTTTCAGACTTGCGAGGAAGATGCAGCAGTTATGATTGAAATGGCAAACACATAACTATAAAAATGTATACATTTTTATTTTAAGTACCTCTATACTGCAAGCTGAAATATTTGTTTGTATTTCGTGGTGGTAATGCAATTGCAATTCACTGTTAAAAAGAAGAGACCAGGGGAGATTGAAACACTACTCTATATGTACTGCACAAGTGAGTACATAGTGTACATATGTACTACATGTAAGTGTACTCACAAACATATTTGAATTTAAACACTGCATCTGGCTTTGAGATAAAACATGTTGGAAGAGCAATTTCATCACTTGCTCTTAAAAAGAATTGTATGGATTTTGATTGTTAAATGAAAGGGTGTTTGACTTTGGCATGTATTAACCACCAGCTGAAACAACAGAAACTGTAGCAGAGTTAATAGCTAAGTTTCCATCCACTTGTCAATCAAATTATCTGAAGTTCGGTAAAAAAAGTCACGCGAATAAAGCTGGTGAAAGTGTGTTTCCATCCAACGGTTTTAAAGCGAATAAAAACCTGTGAGTAATGACGTCACATGCTGTTTTGCATCAAATTGGTATATCAAATTGATTTGAGACATTTTAAGGTGTTTCCATTTCACATTTTCTCACTGAATCATACAACATTCAAGCATACTTTTGGGAAAGTTTTTCTAGACTAAATGAATTGTGCCGTCTACCAACAAATGATCAATATTGCACAAGATGTAGTAGTGCTAATGTTCCAGCTGATAGCGACATATCAAGCTATATTAAGAAAACAACAACGCTATCAACACATGATGATGCAGATGCAATTTGGCTTTTATTTTCCCTCCGGCACCGCTGTGAGACAACTCTTTTCTGAGACATGTCTTGCTGTTTGAGTGCCTTCCATTCACGTCTCCTCGTCCGTCCACTTCCATCTGTCTTTGTTGACACCCGCCATGTGTTCAGACAGAGACGTGTTATATGGCGGGTTGCAACCATAAAATGACCTCAAACTTAATCGCAATTCATTATTTATTCGGCAAATAACGTTTCCATCAGCGTTTATCGTATAAGCCATATATCGATCAAGATAAAATCCGGGGAGACTGAATGTATTTTCTTTTGAGTCAATAGTCATGAAATTCCATAGAATTTTACTTTTTCCAGAAGGCATTTTTCATTTGATATCACTTAATTTGGACAAAAACGTGTGGATGGAAACATAGCTAATGATTACTGTTTAAATCCCAAAGTAGGAATTGCAATACCTTAGAAAACACGTCCATGGTAACATGAACATCATTAGAGGCCTTTCTAGTAGCTTCACTTCTCAGTGCACAGCCTTTGAGTTTTAGCTTACACTCTGCTGAAGCGAAGGTTAATTGTCCGTATGTTCAGGGTCAGTCCTCCTCAGTCCTGCTCTTCCTCTATTGTGAAGCTAACATCCTCAAATTTCCTTCCCTTTCTTTTTCTCCCTTTCAGTTTCTCATTCTGTGGAGCTTTCATAGGGCTTCTTTCACACACACCACATTGTGCTCAGGCCTTCATTCTTCGACCAGCATTTTATCCAGGCCCTGCTTTGCAGCTCCCTCGGCATAAGCACGATGATTGGACATTTTCAAAGGAGACGGAGAATCTCAAGCTCATCTCATCTGAGATTTTTTTGTCTTCTGCCTTATTGGGCAGATTTGATTTTGCCCTGCAGCTCAAGGCTAGAAACCTGTACATATTTCTGTTGTGCTTCTGTTACAAATCTGCTGGGACCAAACTGGCTCGTCCACCTGGCGCACTATGACTATTAACACGATGACGATCCAGAAGCGACGGCAAGCAGTTTTTTGTATACATTCAAAATGGCAGCCAACCAACGCGCGGCAACCCATTGATGCCGCCGCCGCTCCTGTTTTAAAAGATTTCAAAGGCAAGTTTTCTGTGAAAACGGAACAGAAACTTGCACTGGAACAATTCCTACAAAAGAAGGATGTGTTTGCCTTACTACCAACCAGCTTTGGTAAAAGCCTATCCAATTATCTATCCAACTGCGTACATAATCATTTGAACTATACCCGTTAATCACCAGCTGTAGAAAATACAGAGCATACTCCCCAGACTAATGTTCAATCTTAAAAGATTGAGCTTGGTCTGAGAGCCAGACTACATTAAAGTCAGAAATGCCCCCAAAAAAGAATCTTAAAAACAAAAAAGAATCTCATGCCTAGTGCCAGCGCTCCTCATTCTCTAGAAACCTCAGCCTGGGATGGTATATGGTTATATATGGTTACTGCTTGTAGGTTCCTGGGTTATCAGTTGGTGCTAGCCACTACAGTGTGTTCAGTATGAATTAATACAATCTCTCAGGCCATTTCCCTCCCCAGTTACTGAGGTGCATATTACCTTATCACAATACTACATGGATCACAATGCAAGTGTTGGGGTTTGATTTATTGTCCCAGTCTTCAGCTGTTGGCAATAACACAGCCACATCAATAATACCCGCGTGTTCAGCAAAAAGCGACAAGTTAATTACAAGAACAAATGAAAGAACCTCCAGGATTTCTTCCAAAAAAAGAGCACAGTTTAAGGCACCCCAGGGTAAATCAGCGTGCATGATTTTTCGAGGATCCAAATAAGGCGTTACGAGTTCTATAAAGATAGGACTTGAGCTGGATTTAACGGTATCTTTGAGTTATTGGTTAGTGCTGTCACAGAAAACCTTTTACTTGGCGGTTTGATGTTGGCAGGCAGTGTTGGGTCAGTTACTTCCAAAATGTAATACATTAAAGATTACTAGTTACTGTCATTTGAGAGTACTATGTTATATTACAATATTACTGTCTCTGAATTGTAATGCTTCACTCTATTTTCGCATTACTTTTGAGTTACTTTCACCAAAGTAACAGTGGAAGTTTGACTTGGTAGTGATAGGTGGAATATTTAAGCATGTTGGTTTTCAACTGTTTTTCATCTATTCTAAGGATCTTCCACAGAAGGCTTAGTTTGAGGTAACCCGATCCCACAGTTGAGAATAGATCGTAATGTGTCTATCTATTAGAAGTGTCTTACAAATAAGGAGTTGTTTGAAGGTAACACTGTTTCACCGAAATACATAAACTGACATGTGTGAGGATGAGAAGAAAAGCATAAAAGAGGAGTTATACTGATGTTCAGAGAGACACTTTGGGTACAGATGTGTGTGTGTGTGTGTGTGTGTGTGTGTGTGTGTACCCATGGTTATCTTTCTTGTTCAATAATTGAATAAAGCTGTGTTTCATCTAAATTTATTGGACTCGTCATGTGTGCAGTCTCCTCCATCATTTCCGGTCATGATTCCCAGATATCAGGTAGGTAGCTTGTGAATTTCACCACCGGATCAATAAAGTCTCCTCTTTAAGAAATATTTTGCGGTGCTGGTGAATTCTTCAAAAAGAAAGAAAACATAGGCACCTGGTTAGCTGGTATGGGTGCCCATAGAGGTTTGCTGCTTGTCATTCCCCCTCTTCTCTCCCCTTTCAAGTCTAAACTGTCTTATCCAAATAAAGGCCTAAAATGCACAAAAAATAATCTTAAAAAAAACAAACACTAAACGTTGTGTTAAAATGCGTTGTCACTTGCATTACTGAGATTGTAACGGGTACAATATTACAGAAATTTAATTAGTAATGCGTTATATGACTACCTTACAACAAAAAGACATTTTACATTACTGTAATTGCGTTACTTTTGTAACGTGTTACTCCCAACACTGTTGGTAGCTGGGAAGCCAGTGAGGGATCATGTCTTGCTTTGTGTGGGCCCCTTGCTGTTTCCCTGAGCCGGCCCCCTAGTCCGGGTTATGGGGACTGATGGGGAAATGTATTTGGGCCTATAGACCTTTTTAAGTTTAATTTATTTAAATTTTTTATTGCCGCACCTTCCCACTGGGGCAAATTACAACAAAGCTGACAAATCCTGTGTCACTGATCTTGTATTTGTACGTCTCCTGCTCTGTAGGAAGTTAAGCTTGCAGTGTAGGCTAGTTTGTCAGCTTCTGAAGGGCGACTCCAGCCTGTGATTAGTTGTTCAGTTCCAAATTCAATTAACATTTTTTCGATACCTGGTAAGGATGTCTCCTGGGTACCTCCCTAGGGAGGTGTTCCAGGCCCATCCAGCTGGGAGGAGGCCTCGGGAGGACCCAGGACTAGGTAGAGGGATTATATCTCCAACCTGGCCTGGGAACGCCTCGGCAGCCCCCAGTCAGAGCTGGTTAATGGGGCTCGTGAAAGGGAAGTTTGGGGTCTCCTGCAGAAGCTGCTCCCCCCGCGACCCGATACCGGATAAGCAGACAAAGATGGATGGATGTAAAATTGGTATAGAATATTATATTGGAACCGTTATCACAGTCCCGGTATTGGTCTCAGTACTGGAACATTTTGAACGATACCCAGCCCTCACGTTATCCGAGTTAAGTAAAACAAGCCACTGCCTTCTTTCCAACACTTAGTCAGTACTGATACAATTTGCAAAATGACTTGTGTACGTGATACACACGTGTGCTTTATGACTCTGAGGACTTAACTCATAAAGAAACACATGCCTATCAGTTTGTGGTTATCAAGGATGTATTCACCTAAATGACACGTTGTGTAAAGCTTGTCGAGAGTTCACTTGTAGAAAGAAACATTTGTTTTCTCTTACTTTTAGATGCTGAAAAGAATGTAGTGAAAGTTACATTCATTTCCACACAGTTCAATATAAATACTGTTGTGCATCCTACAAAACTGGTCGTCTCCTTTAGCGTCATATAACACGTGTCAATAACAACAACAAAGGCACCTGACCAAGGGTCCGTATGTTACGAGATGGGAGTGAGAATGTCTTGGATTTACACATGAGTTATTTAGGTGCATTTATCCTTGCTAATGGTAAACTGACCATTTTCCCAGAACTACATTACGTCTGGAAAAAATATGTATATTTGTTGGTTCACAAAATGCCGATGGATGGCCACAATTATGCTGATGAATAAGCCTGTTTCAGACTTTATGGTTTCTTGATGAAACTCTTCACTGTCAGACAAAAAGATGAATCTCATTTCTGCAAACCTCAGGTAAAACGTAATGCTTCAGGGCTACTAGACTTAAAGACTCCAGATTTGACTTAATGTTCATTTCATAAGGAACTATGAAACAAAGTTGCGTCGTCTGGTCATTAATTTATTTAGTTTCCTTGAAGCTTTAGTGCGTAACTTTTTGATGTTAATAAATGTCCTTTACATCCAAGCCATTGCCAAAAGAGTTCCTACAAAGCTATTTTAGACTATCAGCTCCACACAACTCAAACTGCTTGTATACTTGTTTTATAACAGGGCAACAAAGTGCAGGCAACAAAAAAAGGAGGGCTGCAGTGTGTGCAAGGACGCTGTGGATGTTACCGTTAGCTAAGTGTTTGATAAAAAACTTACATTAGGATTATTAAGCATTCACAATTTGTGAAAGGCTGTTACCCTATGATGTATTCTTTCCTCCCTGCTTTCTGTCATGGCAAACAAGTGAAAGAAAGTGGGAAAAAGTGTTAAATGTTAACTTTTGTACACATTTCTAGGTTTTTAGTTTGATCTTTTTGGCTTTGTTAAAGATCACATGGCAGTAAAATTTCATTTTGTGAGTTTTTAATATTCAGATACAGTTTTAGGGGACCACTAAGATCTATATAAAAGCATCCAAAGAGCACCATGTCATGGGACCTTTAATGCACATGGCATACAATTTGGCAAGAGTGGGAGTTTTTATTCTGGCATTTTGGAAGTTCTGTCTCATCTCTTATATGTCACAAGTTTATAATAAACTGTGTAGCCAAAATACAGACGGTTAGACCCAATATCCCAACAGCCATTGCAGCATACATTCATGCCTTCGACTGTATCACGTTTTCCATCTAGAGCTCTGACGGTATAATTGTATATTTAACAATTTCTTTGATTGATCAATTTTCTCATACTTGCCCTATGGGGCAAATACATATACATGTTATTTTCCTAGTTTCCACTAGGGTCATTAGTGCTGTATTATGAAGCACTGCAGTATTTGATGCAATGTAGTCTCTATATGCCAGACCTTCCTTCACAGCGCTGCGGACAAGGGTCTGGCTTGCTTGCATGCTCTGGTTTATTGGAATTTCTTTACACCAATCACAATCGTCATGTGCGGTGCTAGGCCCCAGACGGAGCCACGGTGCCGCTGCAAAATAGCCTCGCTATGCTACAGCTGACATTACACACTAATTAGGGGTGTAAAGATTTGGATTTTAAATTTTAAATTGTTAAAGATGAGCTTTTGATCGGATTTTAGAGCAGGATCAGCGATTCCCACAGTATTGTTTTCTCTCTACTACTTGAGAATGTCCAAAAAAGAAAACAACAACACACAGTATAGCTTACCAGCTAGTAGCCTGCAGCTAAAGACACAGGGGTAACGTTAGCTTACCTGTAGCCTGCAGCTTGACTTTTACAGATACCATGGCTGAGGCAGCAGTCAGAGCTGATGGAGGAAACAACAAATCTGAAAAACGGGACGTCATGATTTTTTCATGTGTACCTCGTTAAACTAATGGTTCATTCAATTGCACTTGATTGATTTTGAGAAACTCAAACTGTTGTCATAAACTACCCTTGTCCCAGCGTGGTTAGCCTTAGACTGACCCTACCTGCTGCTTTAGCTTCAGGACAGCAGACCACCTACCAGTTCAGGATTACAGCGGTGAGAGCAGGACCCAGTTTTCCCCAGAAGCTGCCTGGCAAGACTCAGTCACATGTTACATCAGCAGAACAGCAGCACATTTCTCCTTCTCTCTGGGCATGTTTGGTGGACCAATTGGTTTGTACTGCAGCAGCATACTATGCATATATCAAGACTTATCAGTAAGTGCATGAGTGAATTCCTGTACTCAAGTGAATACTGGTCAGCTTTAAGCACTGCAGTCACCACTACAGCCTAGCACCAGGTTGTGCTTCTATATTTGAAACTTTTGTACTGATGATCACCAATAGAAACACAAGAAGAGCTCTCTTCAATTACAATTCACAAACCAGATTGTTAAAGACATGTTAATATCCTCAAATAGTAATTTATAATGCAACTTCACGAATATATTTTCTTTATTTTATAAGACTTTAAGTCCGTAGTATGGGTTTGGCTTGATGCTTTAACTCTCAGCAGCATATTTTCATTAAACCCTCCTGCCTGATCAAACATTGCTTGTCCTCAATGTCCACGTCTTTGAAACTCCCCAAACTGTTTTTAACACAGGTCCTCATATAAAAATGAGTTTGTTGTAATTAGGGTTATTTTTTCAGACTGGACAAATATGATCTAGAGCCACAAAAGCCACAGTTTTCACTGGCTGATTAGTAGTCCATATAACAAGCAGACTAGTCTATAACGACGGCATTCCTTTTACCAGGATAGTTCCAGTGCCGCCAGACTTTCCGCTAGTTGTCTCTCATTTTCGTTTTTTTAATGTTGGCATTCTAAACTCCAGTTAATTAATAAGAACTATGGTTAACTGCTCCTTAGATCTCCGACAGCTAGCTAGACTACAGTCTGAGTTCTCTGTTCCGCGACAAAAACAACTTTTGAGCGTACACATGTTCCACCAAAACAGCGCTGAGAGACGTCCAAGACCATTGTGTTTGGTTTTAAGAAATGGAAACATACTAGAGTCTGTTTTTTTTCCTCCTATTCTGGAATGCAGGGTTGTGCAAGGTCTGTCAATGTGAGATTAACATAAACTGACATGTGAAATTAGTGCAGTGGTCCTTTAATCCATTTCACAAGGTGTGTCTCAATTCCTTGACCCAAACAAAGATGCCAATGATGCGTGTAATTAGGTATTTTTAGTTTCCGTCTTTTCAGCTGTATGTATTCAAGTATTTGTCAATTGATATGTACTAAAAAAGGTTTATTCATTTTGATGCAAACTTTGACTTATTTCTATGACTTCAGTCTTGAATGTAACAACAAGGATTTCATTAGAGCAACAAACACTAAAGATTATATACAACTTTTGACATCGGTTAAGACATTCAGAAAGTGCTCTGCACCATGTGCAGTGTTCAGTAAGGAATTCATGTCTTGACTGAATAGTACAAACACCATGCTGCTTGCCTTGCCCAGCAGTCTTCCTCGCCTGAGGGCATCCAACTGGCTCTCTGGCCGGTAGTCAGGTATCTGCGAGGCCTGAGCTGGCAGCAGTGTCGGCCATGTTTACCAGATGCACCGTTCCCTCAGGTGTGCGCACTACAGCTGGCAGCACCAGAGTCCAGCAAACCCACTGGCCCTCGGCCCAAAAACGTGTTGGATGATGCCTGAGAACTGCAAAGATAAACATGTCTGTATGCACCACATAGAGCCCACCCACTGGACAAGACAAACAATAAGTACAGATAAACAGCAATAGACTGCACACTTTATGCTCACTGGCAGTCGGATGGCATTACTGCAATTAGTTGGAATAAAGACACTCTAGTTCTAAAATGGTTTAACACTGTTTTAATTCACATAGACTATTATGCAAAATACAATATAGGTATTGTAGTATAGTAATTGCATCAGTGTTTCATTTGCTGAATGGACTCAATGGACTAAAACTGCCTCTGTGAAACGGAAAAAAAATCTCAGATAGTTTATTGTGGATGACCAACATCTTAATAGCTAGTTTTATTGGCTTTAAAACATCACGTGTTGGTAAAGGCAGGCAATATTCTGTTTTTCTTATTGTCCAACGTGCAATCAAGAATAAATGTGTGTATGTGTGTGTGTGAATGTGTGTGTGTGTGTGTGTGTGTGTGTGTGTGCCCAAGCCTGATGTATGTAAATGAGCCACACTTTTGGACATGGTAACATGTTCCTTTGTTATTATTAACACACACACACACACACACACACACACACACACACACACACACACACACACACACACACACACACACACACACACACACAGTACCACTGTAGTGCACATGGTTACAGACATGTGCTTTCCGGTGATAAGAGAATGCATTAACCAATCAGAGTTTGTGGGTAGTATTAGATTAGGGTCAACCACCTCCTACAGCGGGCTAGCCAGATACATCCATTGTAGGAAGAAAGTACACAATAATGTTAATGTGTGGATAAGATTGACACAGCTGTACAGATTGTTGGAAGTCAACTTACAGATATAACAAATGAATAATGGTATGCTTCTTCAATCGTTGGGAAAAATGTTGAATTGACTCGTAGCAACCATTACTGCATCCTCCATGATATACAATGATGGTGGCTGGAGGGATATGTCCTTCACTACTGACAGGCAATTCAGGTTGATTATCAGACGTCATTTCAAATATTCCACTACAAATGCAATATATACCTTTTTTTGCTTAACGTTAGCTAAAACTACAGTGCTCAGCTGTTGTAGGAAGAAAGCAACTGCCGAGTAATCAAGTATCTCAGAGTCCATTACGATTGCAGCAATTATTTTGGAATAATCTGATTAATAACAAACTTGTATAGTAATATGCACCAATTAAGACCAATTAAAACTGAAATGGTACGGCCTTATAAGTGGCCTATGTATTCCCACCAAATATATTAGGCACTCAATGGAACCCGGGGGCAAAGTGTTCATTCACCCCCTAGTGAGTTAATCTGTTCCTGTTGTACCTAACCACAGTAATTGTACTGAGACAGGCAAATTCACAAAAGGATTGTGTTGGTTGTGTGGCTGCAAAATCTGCAAAAATAAGACAAAAAGAACTTTGCAAACCATTGCAAAAGCATCACCTCAATCCATTTGTGGGGATTTTGCCCAAGGGAATTCCAAATTGATGTCAAACTTCTAATCCACTTCTTTTCTTACTTGCTGACTAGAAGAGTAAAGTAAAGAATCTGGAATGGCCTTCCACTGCTGGTTACAGCCCAGTTCAGACCAAATATTTGCGATGAGACAAGACCATTTTAAAACGTTGCAGAGAAAAGTTTCAGAGGTCTAAGCTGCCCCGTCTCAGCTAAACGCAAGCCAGCTGATGGTGGCGCCTGTGACTCAGCTGGTCAGGTTGCAGAGTTTGGTTTTAGAACGTAAGGGACGTCACCTAGCCTGGATGCCAGCCGAAACGTCCCCAAAGAGATGTTCGGTTGAATTTGTTTACAAGAAAGGTGGCTGCCGCTGGAGAAGTTATTCTAAGACTCCATCGCTTTTGCAATACCGAAGTGCTTTTTATAAATTTACTGGTCGTAAAGGCAGTGTTTTAGACAGACGCTCAACGAGCACGGTGTGAAGTGCAACCTCAAGCGCTCTGATTTTATCTCCATTTTTGAATCAATTCTATTGAACGCACTGTGAGAATAGGGACTTTACCAAATTCTCTTCATAAGCAGGCACATTATCATACATTCATTGCAGCATAATCCTCACCCTGACCAGACTCCATGTAAATAAACAAAAGTTTTATCATCATAAAATACACATCATTAAAAGTCGACAGACACAAAATAAAACTATGAAAAGCCGTTTTGGGTTGTCTTTCCACTTTTCCAACCATCACAACTCTAGTGTTAGTTGAAATCAACACTTAGTTTACCGATTTACATGTGAAAGCATTAGCTCTATACATGTAAAAAGTATTGTTTTTTTGAATGGAGTCTGGTGGGTTTGTTGCTAGCGGATTTAGAGCCGTTTCTGGTTAAACAAAAGGTCTAATGAGGTTTCAAAGGTCAATATCTGAAGGGATCCTTTCAATTAATGTTGTCAGACACTTAAAATATTCATCTAAGCCTGTCAGTGGCAAAACCAGCACTTTTGTGAAGTAAAATACAAGCTGGACAATTGCCTTATTAACTTTCGTTGTAGCTTGTTTTGCCGATGCAGACTGCATCAATCTCGCCTAATACTGGACCAATGTCAAAGACTGTTGTGTCACTTAGACCCAAAAACATAGGGAAATAGGGTTCAGGTTGAAAAAAGTAGTAGTTACTCTTTAACTGTTTATTCATTAATTTGTACCTGTGAAATCCCAAACTTGGTTGCTGAATTCCTCATGCTTTTTTTTGGAAATTGATTTTGGTCTGATTTTAGTATTTTAATGAAGATGTTTATCAGTTGGTCACATTATGTAATGGTTGTTAGTTTTAGCCAACACAAACTAAAGATGTTTTACTTTAGTTTTCACCACTGAAATGTTGTGCATTTTTTATTGCTCTATCAAGAGGTAAGTGGTTAACTAAGGTAGTCCTGAGGGTCCAAAAAAAGACATTTCAGACAACACATGAAGTCAGTAAATGTGAGTAAATACAGACTTTGCTTATCCTGTGCAAATGTGCCGCACGAAACACAGGCGTGAGGGTAATTTGTAAATCCCATGAGGTCCCCTGGTAATACTAATCCTGCGCAAATAGGACTTTTTTCTGCTTTAATCTGAAACTCAAGGATCCTATCATATTCTCTTTTCTGTATGTCTCCATGGAGTTGAGAGACGCGCTTTGAGGCAATTCAATTCAAAATGATTAGCAGTGAAACCTTATTTTCCAAGTATTGATCCAAGGGGCAACCTGCAAAATGCAAAAACCTCAGCAAGACAGATCTGCTGTCACGTCTTACAGTAGAAATCAGGCAATCAGTGTCACATGCCTCCACCGGGGGGCCTGAATGGGCCTAAATCCCCTCATCGGCGCTTAATAGTGAAAACCCCTGGGTTCATCAATCATCAGTTCAAGGAGCACTCAGTAGTTAATAGTCCGCTCTTTACCCTCTGAACGGCCACTGCATTTATCTGTGTTAACCATAGGATACACCCTGTATTTGGCAGAGGGAGGAGATAGGAGCAATATGTTTTACTTTGATTGCTGTATTCTCTTTCTCGCTCAGCTTGTTTCAGTATAACTCCCAATTTGCAGCTGTCTGTCACTATAATTTGAAATTGATGCTCGCAGCAAAGATGTTTGAATGTGAAAGTCAATACTTCCTGACAGATATCGATGATATAGATAAGTATATCTTGATATCTTATGACGCATCAATTCACCCAATACAGAAGTACGTGTTTGAACTCAGCAGGGTGGGCTTAAACCTGTCTAGGGCCTTAAACTGAGACCTGCTTTCCACCCACCTACATTGAATGTTACAGAACGATTCAACATTATATAAAAAAGATACTTGAATGTGAAACTAGTGGCACTGGGACTGTGAAATAAAACCAGCATGTAAGTGCATTGATATAGTGCCTTCACCTATGAACAGTGTGGCTGTATTTGATGTCAGGTGTGTATAGAAGGTGGTTTGGAGGGATTATGGAGCTGTTTATGGTTCATATAACAAATTCAAGTAATGTTGTTGTAATAGCCTTCTACACCCGCACAGGTGTTTTCCTTTATGGTGTCTGATTAGACCAGTGGCGGTTCTAGACCGTTTCAAATGGAGGGGCCAGGCTGGGGCCACATCGGATTTTTGGTATGCCAGATATGTGAAGAACAGTGTTACATTCCACCAACTGTCCATAGTTTTGGTTCTACAAAATAGGGGCCAATTAATATTGCCCAACATACTTAAACTTTTAATTCACATTTCTAATATTAATTGATACATATTGCGGATATTGTTGGGACTTGTGTGGGAGTGTGGTCTAGACTTACTCTGTAAAGTGTCTTGAGATAACTCGTTATGATTTGATACCATAAACAAAATTTAATTGAATTAATCCATTTTGTCTCTATGTTAGAAACTGTCAACTGGTCGTCATGGCAGCGGTTTGGACGGCGGTTCAACGATGAGCATGGTGTATAGTCGAGCGAGTTAAAGAGTGACTATAGACAGAAAGCAGCAAAAAGCGGTGAATCACAAAGAGAATGTTTTTGCATTCATCACAGCACTGCAAATAATTTGGTTCTTACCAAGATAAAAAAAAACTTAGATTTAGAAGTGTGATAATTAATCTTGTTTTGAGGGTGAATTTTGTATTTTAAGTGTTCAACTTTACACTATAATCTTAAATCAAATCAAGTGAAATTATCTTGCTGCATTGACAGATAATTCCGGTTGTTCTGAGTACCTTTTCCCTCCGATTTAGTCTTTTTATCTTGTTTTTAGACAGCCCTTTTTTGCAGTGAGGAAATACAACTGTAGCAATATCTCACTATGACTAACCTTTACAATTAATACTCTAAACGTATGGACTTATGAGTTCATTCATGAATACATGAATGTAGTGCAGTGCCACAATCTTAAAAGAAAAAACAATCCAGAAGTGCCCTTTTTGATGCCCCAATGCTAGATAACAATGAACTTGTCACTATAGTCCTGGCACATGGGGCTGTTGACTTTTTGAACAATGTAGAGAACTACACCGACAAAAACTCTGTTCTGTCAAACAAAATCAATTTCTGAAATTAGGAGAAACTCATAAGAGGTAAAAACAGGAGGGTATACATCTAAAGGGAAACACATCGGTGGTAGAAAGGTTTAAGAACGGGCTCGAGAGCGGTCCACTTGTCATAAAACCGCAAAAAAACTCAACAAAACATAAATCTCCTGACATTCAATGTGGCCTTATACTCACTCTCACATTTATAACACCATAGCTCTACAACAGGTTAACAGCTTAACAATACAGTACATTAAGCCATGTAACAAGGATTTCTTTTACATATGGTAAGCCAAAGTGGTCGGCAATAAAATATGTTCCGTATTACAAATATGTAAAGAAAATGAAAGGTTCTTCTGAAATTCCACTGAGAATACAAACGGGTCATTTTAGACCCATGTTGTCCATTTACTGGTTAGTGATACAAAAATGTGACCTACTGAACTAATACTAATACACACTCCTGCGATTTAATGCTGTTTTCACGAGGACGTAATTCCCTAATTATTTTTTGTATAATTTCCTTGGAACGTTCCTTGAAAGAACTATGTAATTTGGTACTAATTATAAGGGAAAAAGAACAGCTACACATAAACTGTTGAATAATGAACACATGCTTTCTCACGCTTAACAGTTTTACTGTTCACAAATTTCACATTTTTCATGTTCTGCTGCATTCTGTGGCAAAAAAAGCACTAGCTGAACAATGTGTTGTTTTCTTTTTTATATTAAACCTATGATCACTACCAAATTACATTCCAGAAAATTGGTTAAACAAGTTTCTAATGAGTCATGGAGATGTGCCAACCAGATGTTTTTTTCTTCTTCTGTTTCCCAGGTTACAAGTGCCCATGCCTCAAAGTCGGAGATTGTCAAGTCGGGAAGCCCCAAATCCACACTCAAGCATATATGGACAGAAAGCAGTAAGGATATGTCCATCAGTAGGCTGCTGTCACAGACTCTACATGGCAAAGAGAACAGCACAGCCTTGGACCTTCGCTATGATACTCCAGAGCCCTACTCTGAGCAGGACCTGTGGGACTGGCTGAGGAACACCACAGACTTGCAGGACTCGCGGCCGCGGGCTAAAAGGCGGCCAATGGTTAAGACGGGAAAGTTCAAGAAGATGTTCGGCTGGGGGGACTTCCACTCTAACATCAAGACGGTCAAACTCAACCTGCTGATCACCGGTAAGATCGTGGATCACGGCAACGGCACCTTCAGTGTCTATTTCCGCCACAACTCCACAGGCCAGGGCAACGTGTCCGTTAGTTTGGTCCCTCCAACCAAGATAGTGGAGTTCGACGTGGCGGCGCAGCAGTCCGTCATCGACGCCAAGGACTCAAAGTCCTTCAACTGCCGCATAGAGTACGAGAAGGTGGAGAAGGGTGCCAAGAACACACTCTGCAACTTTGACCCGTCCAAGACCTGCTACCAGGAGCAGACCCAGAGCCATGTCTCCTGGCTCTGCTCCAAACCTTTCAAAGTCATCTGCATCTTCATTTCCTTCTACAGCACCGACTACAAACTGGTGCAGAAAGTGTGTCCTGACTATAACTACCACAGTGACACTCCCTACTTCCCATCCGGCTGATGTTCCCATACACTCACATACAGAAAAGTGTACGAGTGGAGCACAAACTGGGGCTTCTACCCGTCCCAGAGAAATCTGTATGTAAGCCCCCCCCCCCGTCCCTAAACATGTTCCCACCAGAGAGTCAGCCATCCCAAATGATTTCCCAATTTAATGTTCTGAATGCCAAGAGCGTTTGCAGATGGTATATAGGACTGTAATATGTTTAAAAATGACCTGAACATGTCTGCGATTAGTGTGATTATTAACAGTTAGAATTTTGTTCCTGAATTGGGTTTTGACCCTTTTGAACCATGTGTAGATAGCAGGACTTATTGGTCCTTTTGGGATTGTTATCGCATTTATACTCTGCCCTTTGTTGTTTTGCTTCATGTTTAGTTCACACTGCTTATCAAACTAGCTGTTGATAACTTTGTTTTCCTCTTTTAGCATATTTCATATTCAATCCATTATCACTCTGGACAACAATATATGGACTGTTTGCCCCCTGCTGTGATATTTATGCTCTGCAGTTTATCCTGCATAACTGGAAAACAAAATGAACTCCTCATTTAAAAATAGTATAAAAAAAAAAAATCATCAGACGTTTTTACAAAACCTGCAAGGCAGTTGAAGAGGACAGTGAAGATTTAAATGTGAGTGTGATGCATTTAGCAATGGGGGGGGGGGGCTCGGAGCTGGATCTGAGCAGGCTTTCCCCCCTCGGGCGAGTTTGGATTTGGAGTGAAAATGCATTACTTCGCTCACTTAATGTAACACTGTCAATCTTCAGCTGTTGTCAGATTGTTCCTGCTCGTACAGCTAGATGTCGAGTCTGTTCGGTGATTGGTTCATTCTCAACTGATTGAATGTCTGATTACCTGATCGATTGATCAGTGGAACACGTGTGGGGGATGGGGCTTGCTCATTGTCACTTAATATATCAAATGTAATGTATTGAATTCTATATCTTAGAGCCTAATTTGTATGAATGGTTTGTATTGTACATAGTTTATCCCCATTGCGTCGCTTGTGTACATGCCCCCCCCCCCCATGAGCTGTGTGTTTACCCCCTTCCTGCTGAGTCCTCTTGTTCACACCAATTATGCTCGTTCTTGTTTCCTCTAACAAAGAAAATGATGTTGCTGCCCTAGATGTGAATTTCTTGAAATCAGCAATCCTGTACAGAGGCTGTAAAACTGACTAAATATATTAAAAGTATTAATTGCAATTTTCTTTATTGAGGGGTTTATTGGGGGTTGGAGATGTACAAATGAATTAAAGAATACAGTCAATTTTATCGATTGAATGTTGGTATGCGTGAGTTCTTTCTGAGTCTTGCTGTCATAATGAATCGGGTGACACTTCACTCCACCTGTCAGCGGTTGAAAGTAGAGCCCGACTGATATATCGGAGGGCCGATATTAGGCATTTCCCAAACTATTGGTATTGGCATTTATAATGGCCAATAAAAAAAATGTTAATTCATCAGAATCATTTATAATGAAAAATAAAATAAAAACGGACGGTCAATCATGTTATGTTATTAACGTTGGCGTTGCATACTTTGTCTACTAATTTTATTTTTGTTGTTGTGTTTTTGCCCAAAGGACTTTAAGTTTCATATCTTAACTTTGTATTTTATACATTTAGTTATCAGAACTTTGATATACAGTATTTTGATGTTCCTCTGTTCTGATGTGACAATAAAACAATCTATTATCATATTATTTTAGTGAAAACTCATGAATAACTACAAATAACTAATGTTAGGGAAATCTGTTTGTTTTGTTACGTTTCTGGATTTTTTTTTAATATACTTTATCGGCCAGTATATCGGATTTTTAAATAATCAAAAAAATTAGGGCGCAGCTAGACTACACTTTATTTTAGTCAGGAGCGACATGTTTGCGGACATGCAAATAAGGTTTATTGTACAGCTCAATAAAATGTACAAAGTTATTGGCGATTAGACTCCATCGCTATACAAATATTTTGTATATCTATATAGGGGTAGAGAACCATTAGACCCCCTGATGGAATCTAGACCCCGGTGGTGGCGACAAAGGAGCCCGAAGACCGGACCGAAGGAGGCTCCGGACCGGTCAGCTGGAGTAGATTTGTTGTTGTTTTCATAACCACAGCCATCCCGTTGTTGTAGAGTGTGGTGTTTCATTTCCCCGTTGTTGCGTCCTCCAGAGACAGCGGATCCACGGAATAAATAAGAAAATCGTGTTACTGTTGACGAATCAATAGATCAAAATAACGTCACCATTTCCCGACCTGCCCTGAGACCCAATTGGCTTGGCCAGCAAGTGGTAGGCCTGTCTGTGACACACTCCGTCAGTAACTCAATTCATATCGACAGTACATGCAAATGACTTTAGCCCTGTCAAGAGAACCCTCCGGATGGGCTTTGCAACTTTTGCCATTCAAAAAGGAACTTTTCTATATCCATTCAAGGTCTGTTTCTGCTAGCCATCCACAACCTTACTTGTTGATTTCCCAAACTACAGAGAAGCCCGAGGCCCAAATCACAGAACACGTGTGTGTGTGTGTGTGTGTGTGTGTGTGTGTGTGTGTATCTTGCGTCAAAGAAATCAGTGCCATTTAAAGGAATTTGTGTTCTTGTTGGTGAGCTGCGAGCTCCGCTCCTGCTGTTCTGTTTTAGTTGGGTCTCCCTGTCTTTCCTCTGTGTGTTAATTATTATTATTTTTATTTTATTTTTGGTCCTGGGACGGGTCCCTATGTCCCTCGGTATTGTTTGCTAATTGTATAATAAAAATTTGATCACAAAAAAAAGAAATTTGTGTCAACTTGTTAATGTACTGCTCATTTTGACAGCCCTAGGATACATTGTTATCATGATGGATTTTACTAATGCCCAGAGCTACGAAAATAAATTGTACTAAACCACAGTTCATTTTGAAGCTCTACAAACATAATTCCAAAATGTTATTTTAAAACTTAAACCGACAGTTCCAATCCTTACGACAGTTTTGGAATCCGTCAGTATCAAATCAAAAAGTGTTGAGTTCTAAAAAGGTTTGGACAAATACAACAAGGAAATCAGGGAACCCATGCTGGATCTACAACCCTGCAGCATGCTCAATAACTCTGGGACCAACTGGACACAGTCAGTACTCAAATGTAGGGCCGGCTATTCACTTGAGTTAAATAGTCTGTCACAGTATTTAGATAATCTTTGCACTTCTTCATGACGCATTTTATGACAATGCGTTTCAAATGGGTTTTAATTAATCGTGCATAGTATATTCACTCGTGTAATTTATTTCACCACTATATTAAAGTGTGTCTTACTAGAGGCTGAAGAAATTTCCAAGTACTTATGTGTAATAAGAAATAAATCAACCTCCATATTTCTCATGTGTGTGGGGTACAGAGTGCATGTAAACAGTCTGTGGAAAGCGTCACACAGCCTCCACACTAAAAGCGACTCAGATCACATACTGTAAGCTCTGCGCTTGACTATAATTACGTCTTAGAGCTTCTTCTGATTTTCGCGCCATGTGTGATCGAGCAGATTTCCTAATAATCGAGCGTGCCAGAAAGTTGGACACATAGAGGTGAACTTGTATTTCAGTCCCTGGGAGATGTGGAGATTGGGATGCAAGACTGATAGCGTCTGCTCTGGGACTTCACAGTGGCACCTGCCATCGAATCCTCCGACTTGGCAGTAAGGATCAGCAGTCGGCTTTAAACAGATTAGGGACTCTGGGGGAGGGAAATCCGCTGCCTTTAGCTGGCTCACAACTTATCAGTAATTAAAGTGGATGCCAGGTTTGTGTGCTCATTGGTGGTCCGCAGGGTGCTTTTATAGCTGTCCTCATTAAGGAGATGCCTCCAAAAGTTTGCCCTCAATGCTCACTTTTAACAAGCCAGTAGGGATTTCATTGTATATGGCTAAATAGCATCAGTGTAGAAGCAAACAATCCCTGTTAATTCTAAATTGTAATGAATAAGAAGCCAGTTTATGTCTTTTTTTGTTTTTCAAACCAGCAACGAGAGGTGTTTTGATTCGGTTTCTACACAGATTATAAAAAAATGTCCAACAGCTAAAGGAAAAGAGCCTTTGAGACGAGAGCCAAACTTTTTCTAAATAAAACATAAATCCAGTAAGTAAAAGAAACAACGCTATTGGGCATTACCCCAGACAACAAATTGTCCCGGTCAAAATATATCAACAGTATTGCCAATTAAATGGGCAATGCATTAGCATTAGTAAGGCCATCCAGAACATACTTTACAAATGATTTGACCAAAATGTAACCCTTGTGTTGTCTGAAAATCAACACTTTTGTTGCTTTTTATCCACGTTTTTATCTTTTTCTTAATTTTTTGGGCCCTTTTTTCAACACTTTTTTTGATGTTTTCAACACTACGTAAACCTAACTTATTAACTTTAGTTTTACAGTTATTCTTAGAATTTATGGTAAATAAACCTTGTTTAAAGGAAATTATACCTAATGTTTGAATTAGAAAAGCAGACTTTTTAAATTAAAGGAATAGATGTTGATGGATAATCACAGACTGGAATATGTCAACTTTTGCTCAATACTACTTATTTTTAATGCTACTTTTTCAAATGTTATAAAATTGAATAAGACACCCCAGAATGAATTAAAGTAGAGATTTGTACTTGCCAAAGAGCGTTGAGTGGAATCAATCATGTTATTTTGGGTATTTAAAAAGAACACTGATATAGAAAAACGGGTCAATAGGACCCGAGAACAACATGCGGGTTAGTACTCTTATTCTTTCCCAGCTTGATTATTTCCAGATAATGTGGGCGAATGCCCCGAAAAACAATTAAAGGAAACATCAGCTAGTACAGAATAAAGCGGCATGCCTTGCTCTCCAGTGTACACCAGTAAACATCAATAGTATGCATTCTCATCTTAGCTGGCCCTTCTAATTTCAACATGGAACGTTTTATATCAAAAAATAGTATATTCAATTAAAAGACAATTTGGAGTCATATACATATGCCAGCAGACAGGCAACAGAAGGCTGGTTTTTAGTCTCCAGGGCAAATACTCATTTCTTAAAACCTACCGTGATCTATAGATCAATGAGAACATGGAATTCTTTACCATTGTTATTGACTAAGTTATCAAAGAGATCAATATTTAAAGACGAAATGAAGAAAAATCTCGGAGCATCATATTTGTAGACTGCCAGGCATTTCAGGAATCTTTATCTTTTCATGTAGACTAATGCTTTAAATGTGTTGAGTAATGTTTCATGTATGTTCTTAAATGTATGGAGTTACATGGACTGTAATGTTTGATTTATATTCTAAATGAACCCCAGGAATGGGGATCTTATAACAAACAAAACTATGGTTATAGCAGTGTAAAATGAAAATTCAGGTTTATTTCAAACGAAAGAAAGGTCAGTAAACTAGTTTATAGCATTTTTTGAGCATCACAACCCCAATGAAATGACTTCTTTTCACTATCAGAGTTTGATCCATTCAGTCCAATAACATTTGGAAAGTCTAAAAAAAGCAACAGGATGAAATGATTTAATCCCCAATTAAGTTAGGAGAGCATTAAACAACAAGTAACCGGCTCGGCCAGCGGAGGTCTCTAGTGCACCTGCTCTATGGGCCACACAGTGCGGACGCAGTGCAGATCATTTGGGCAATTATTGGCTCCATGATGGCTTTATGCGCATCTGTCATAAGAATGAACAGGGCTCCGCCTTGAACACTGTAGCCAGTTCTTATTATACATCCATTGGACGAACACAGAAAGCGACACAGACTTCTGCCTCTGGTACGTTTTTAGAGGGAAAAGTACAGTACAGTTACTCGAAACCTTTTCTTTTTCTTAGTTAGTTTGAACTTCATTTTGACCACTTATTTTATTCACTGTAAATATCTGCATAGGATGCACTTGGACTGCTGAACTTCGACTGCAACCTCTCTCTCTTCATCTACCTGGCTACTCGGCCAACTTTTCCAGAGAGAACTCTCAGGTAGGGGAGTCCCCGCCAATTGTTCCCACAACACCCCAGGTAGAGGGGAAAGGCCGGAAAAACATATTCTTTGTAAATCTTTACAGTCATTCCCCGAAAGAACAAGGGTTATAATTAGGGTTAGACCAAGGGTCCAAACCTTTTTCAAAACTTGCCATTTTCACCAAATAGCTTGCTAGTTTGAAGTTTCTCGAAATCAACTGAGTTTAAGGCAAGGCACATCCGGCGTAAGCTCCTGCTGCGACGGATGTTCTGGCATTTATCCGGTAAATAAATGTCGTTGGTCATGACTAGTCCTGTGGAACATTTTTCTTAATTTTCTAAGTGTGTATTTTATATACCTGGCAAGAAAAAATCTATGCTATTGTGCAAGTAACAATATTTATGACCACAACTTCATAATAGGTATTACATAACTCAATAACGTGATTTGCTCTATGAAGCTTCCTGTTCCAGTTGCTGTTATGTGGTAATATACTTGTGCATTTTGCCACTACAAATGCTAAAATGAAAGAAACAGAGCTCATTGTGTCCACGATAGAAACCTAATTATGCAAGCAAGTAGACTTTGGATATAATCTGCCATGAAATAATGTATGACCCAGCTTTCTAGTTAGCTGGTTATGTAATTTACTTTTTTACAATTTGCCCAATCTGTTAATCTGACAAAAATAAATGTTTTCCTCTGCTGGCTAAAGACATTTTGTTAATAAGACTTCATTTCAAGGCATCAGTGACTATAATTAAAAGAAACAACATGTATTGTTAATATTGGTTCTGCCACTGGAACACTCCCCCCCGCCCCCCCCTTCTTCTCCATTCAGAAGCACATAACATGATTTCATGTACATATTTCCCTGCACAGGTTGTGTCCCACTCAGCTGTATGATGAATGCCTGTGATAACTGCAGATCTGATATGCAGGCTGGCGTCCTGGTGGTCATAAGGGTCCTTCCCATGAGAAGGCATATCTTTGAAAGAACAATGGGTTTGGGATTCTGCCCACATTAAGACATCCTTGCCAACCCAATCCTGACCCAAACCAAGTTTTGGCCCTAACGGAATTCCTGCTATAATCAAAAGCGGAATGGAAAAAGGACCCTACATGCCTCTGGGATATTTTTCCATTAACCATTTTGACACATGACTGACTGTGGGGGATTATTGGTTTTTGAAGAACTATTAACAGCTGTACATTTGCATTTTAATACAGTTCTCGTCAACTTACTAATGCAATTTGCTTCTCAGCTTTGTTGCCACCTCATTCCTTCAGCATTTCAGACAAAACGCAAAAACCTCCAGCTTTAATCATTTTAATTGCCATAAAATAATGTTCTTAATAATCACTTCTGAATCTTCAGAATTACACATTGCGACTCTTCTTCAGACTGTTGATCGCCACTTCCTACAAGGTTTTGGATGAATCACATTGAATTTTTGCAAAAGAAAGGTTAATCTTGGGTCAAACAGGATGTTAACTGAGAATTTGGAAACAGAAATACGCAAAAGGTAACATTGGGCTTCATTCACCAATATCTTCCTGAGAAATTTCTTAACTTTGTTTTTCATAAACTTCCAAAGAAAAGTCTACTTCAAATTCAGGACATGTTCTTAATCCTTGTGTTCTCCTCGGGTCAAATTCACCCATTTTCCATTTTATCAATGTTTACTACCCAAAATAACATGATTGATTCCACACAACGCTCTTCGGCAAGTACAAATCTCTACTTTCATTCATTTTTGGGCGTCTTATTCAATTTTATAGCATTTGAAAAGCAAATTGAAGTGGTTTTGAAATAGTAATGAGTAAAAGTCGACATATTCCAGTCTGTGATTATCCATCAACATTCATTCCTTTAATTTTTGTCTAAATAATTCCTAATTTCTGCTTTTCTAAATCAAACATTAGGTATAATTTCAGTGCCTTGCGAAAGTATTCGGCTCCCTTGAACATTTCAACCTTTTGCCACATTTCAGGCTTCAAACATAAAGATATAAAACTGTAATTTTTGGTGAAGAATCAACAACAAGTGGGACACAATCATGAAGTGGAATGAAATTTATTGGATATTTCAAACTTTTTTAACAAATAAAAAACTGCAAAATTATTCGGCCCCTTTACTTTCAGTGCAGCAAACTCTCTCCAGAAGTTCAGCGAGGATCTCTGAATGATCCAATGTTGTCCTAAATGACTAATGATGATAAATAGAATCCACCTGTGTGTAATCAAGTCTCCGTATAAATGCACCTGCTCTGTGATAGTCTCAGAGGTTTGTTTAAAGCGCAGAGAGCATTGTGAAGAGCAAGGAACATAGCAGGCAGGTCCCAGATACTGTTGTGGAGAAGTTTAAAGCCGGATTGGGATACAAAAAGATTTCCCAAGCTTTAAACATCTCAAGGAGCACTGTGCAAGCGATGTTAGAATGGCCAAGTCCAGACGTGAATCCAATCGAGAATCTGTGGAGAGAACTGAAAACTGCTGTTCACAAACGCTCTCCATCCAACCTCACTGAGCTCGAGCCGTTTTGCAAGGAGTAATGGGCAAAGATTTCAGTCTCTTGATGTGAAAACTGACATACCCCAAGCAACTTACAGCTGTAATCGCAGAAAAAGGTGGTGCTGCAAAATATTAACTTAAGGGGGCTGAATAATTTTGCGAGCCCAATTTTATTTTTATTTAATCTTATTTGTTAAAGTTTGAAATATCCAATACATTTTGTTCCACTTCATGATTGTGTCCCAATCCATAAATTCCAAAAATAACTAGTAAAACTTAGGTTGATACGTTACGTAGTGTTGAAAATGTCAAGTGTTGGAAAAAAGGGACAAAAAAAAAATTAAATTGTTAAATTTTCCATTTTTGACGGGAAGACAACACAAGGGTTAGAGGAACACGCCGACTTATTGGGACTTTAGCTTATTCACTGTATCCCCCAGAGTTAGATAAGTCCATCCATACCCTTCTCATCTCCGTGCGTGCTGTAACTCCCCCCAGTATTAGCTTAGCCTAGCAAAGATCCTGCAGGTAACTGGTTCCAACCAGCTACTGCTCCTAATAAGTGACAAAATAACACCAACATATTCCTATGTACATGTTGTATTATAGTCACATTGTTGATATAGTCATATTGTGTTATAGTCACAGCATGTACAAATAAGGTCAAACAAGACACAACCGTCTTCTAACCGTATACAAACTGGGAACTGTATTCTCAGAAAGGCAAAGCACTGCTACATCTGAACCTTGAGCGGAGTGATTTGCTAGCAGCATCTGAGAAGGCCGGTCACGGAGATGAGAGTTCGCCTGGAGTTTGCTCAGAGTTGGAGTAATAGAGTCAATTACTAGATACTAAAAGCATAGTTTAAAATCATAGGTGTTCGCTGCATTGTAAAGAGCTGCAACAATACACAGTGGAGACCAGATAATACCATGATGTTTCATAGAATTAAACCAAAAACGCTGACTGATTAATCTTTGGCCACACTTGCTCTGGATATGGATCCAAATACACCTGTAGCCACTAGAGATGGCAAAAGTACTCACTTCTTGTACTCAAGTAGAAGTACATATACTTGTGTTAAAATATACTCTGGTAAAAGTAGAAGTACTGATTTGACATTTTTACTCAAAAGTACCAAAGTAGAGGCTTGAAAATGTACTTAAAGTATAACAGTAAAAGTAGCCTTATGAATGACAAAGCTACCTGGACCTGACAGATGTTACTAGAGAGCATGCTGAGAAACTACAGTGGACATGGAATAAAGGTTCTTTATATGCCATTGGCTACATTTGAAATGGCTGTCTGCCTAAAACATATAGCTTATTTATTGTGACAGAGACTGGGACAGGTTAATACGATTCTGACAATATATGAATTCAAGTGTGATTTTGTGAGAAGTCTGTGTATGTTTCCATCTAATTAGATTCATTTTGGTATTGATGACGCAAAAATAATCAAAAAGTGAAATTATTTCAGAGTACTAGATTAGGACTGTATTTAAAGCTGATTCTGGTTTCCAACCTGGGCCCAGGTGTGTCCGTTAATAAAACATGGACGGAGACAACTTCTCTCTGTTGATGCTTTATTAGAATCAAGGATCAGTATAAACATGGGGGAGGGGGGTAGCTCTGCTATGGTGTTTGTGTGGTAATAAAAGAAAAAAAATAACATTGTAAAGGCTCCCATACACAATACATAGGAATCATATATGCTAGTAAATTATAACAATAAACCCACTATTAATTACGTTATCTTAATGAGCAAGGACCTTCAACAATAGCCATTATATCAAATCAACAGCCAGGTATAGCCTAGCTAGCAGGTGTAGCCTAGCTAGCAGGTGTAGCCTAGCTAGCAGGTGTAGCCTAGCTAGCAGGTGTAGCCTAGCTAGCAGGCGTAGCCTAGCTAGCAGGCGTAGCCTAGCTAGCAGGCGTGACCTAGCTAACAGGTGAAGAACACAAACAAGCTAACTTTTAACTTTGCCAGAATTACAGACCAATACAACAAAAGGCTTAAATGAACTGACAACACAACTTATATGACTTACAGTTCTCAAGGACGCACACGATCTCAACTGGTTATCCTCCAGACAGCTAGTTTCTTTTTCTTTTCTCTCACTTTTTTCTCCGTGGGCCGTGCGCGCCCGTTCGCGGTGTGAGGCGCGTGTCCGCGCTGTTCTCTGATATGCGCTCACAATCACACCTGATAGACGACCTTTTGTACAAAACTAAGTGCCAATTTTGTAGAATGTAAGGAGTACAAAGTACCAATGAATGTGTTAAAATGTAAGTAGTAAAAAGTTGCCAAAAAAATAAATAGTGAAGTAAAGTAAAAATATCTGAAAAATGTACTTACTACAGTACGAAAGTATTTGTACTTCGTTACTTCCCATCTCTGGTAACCACCTTCATGCACTGTCAACTGCATCAATGATCGTGTTTGCTCAGATCATTTTACTATTTCATATATCATGAAAAAATGGAATTAGCCACACGGTCCATGAAAGGTGTGCTGAAGGATCCCATCGTAGTAGGCTCCAGACCAGACAAAGTGGGTCCCCTGCAGCTACGGTCAGTGTTCCGTCATGTTTTCAGAGGACTAACTACTGTAACAGTGGTAACCATAGTAACGCAATTACATGAATAGGGTGGTAACTATTACTGCAGTTGTTCTCGGGCTACATTTATCCCCTGTAATGTTACTGTGTTGTCACAATTGCGCTTTTTCACCCCAGAATAAAATGAGCAATGCTAGAGCTAACGCTCATGACTGTAGCCTTTACCTTGCTAATGACCATCTTTATTTGTTCCTGGACTTTGGCATGCATTGCCACACAATCTGCATATCTCCAACAAGTTTTCTAACACATTACACAAGTGTAACCAGTTTCTCAGACACATTGATGATGATGATACATTGACATAAAAAACAAACAAACCTGAATACGCTACCAGTCTGCAAGCTATTTCCTTTCTCAACTGAGTGGTTGCTGCCTCATCGGTCCGGAAATCCACTAACTTGGCATTAAGGACAAGCTCTGCAAACTACAGAAGACTAGTACAATTAGTAACAGGCAACAGCTTTATTGAACAAAGGGTCATCTGCTCACATACCTGGCAGACCAATGCCCCACATGACGTTGAATCCTGCTGGCGAGGATGGTCAATAGTGTTACAAGTCTGTCGCGATATATGTATATTTTTGCGTCTCATGAAAGATCTATAGATGAGCTAAATATAGTTATTTGGAACCAAGGACATTGTTATGACATTACCACTGACATAACTTGCCTTGTGATATCCTTGCATTTTGTTAATTGGGCTGGGGTTTCACAGAGGGGATCAATGTAAAGCGCCCGCTTCTCCTTTGGATAAATGACCTTCACAGTACACTCAAGATCATGTAAAGAGAATGGAATCTCACATTGAAATAGTCATTATATAGTGTATGTACATTCTCACCACAAGTGTCCAGTGATGTTTGTCACAAACTGATCCAAGTAAAACATCCCAGGCCATTGGGTCAATCAGAAAACAGACAGAATGAATAAATAATTGTAGGTATTGTAACCATTTATGAACAGAATTTGAAAGTAGTCACCTTCTTTAATCCCCTGAATGATCCTTGCCACATCGCAGTCATCTCAAATGAGTCAACAAGAAAGAACTTTCTTACAGTTCTTTCTTGTAACGTTTGAATGGTTGCATGGATAAATGCGTTTAACACTTTAAGTGATGATTGTGTAAAGTTACATATTGGTATTTAAAATTTTAAGCATGTACATGATGATTTTATGATGATAAAATACTTGCATGGACCTCACTCTCCACCTGTCTTCCAGGTGCCAGATTCTGCAGGTCTCTGGCAAATAATTTCTAGGGTCCTACCTTGCTCCACAACACCCATTGCTGTTTTCCAGACCAGATTTCTGCTATTACTGATAATTAGAAGAAAGATATTTACCAAGGACTAATTTGGAATAGCATGCAGCATCAGTTTCCAGAAGGTCACCCAAGTCCTGATGCGAATGACAGTTATGCATGTATGCAGATGGAAAACAGTATGTTGTTGCTCAAAATCATATGCAAAGAAATATATACTAACGTTCCTCTGGGGACCAGAGACTTAAGCGTGGTTGTGGATTCTGTGTTAAAATGAGGGGATTGGGGAACTCTGGGACACCTCAAGGGGCCTAGAGCCCAGTGCACGTTTTCTCTTCCACACCCTCTCATGTGCTGCCGATATATTGGCCTCCACTATGGAGTAGACATCTGACAGTTTGAAAGTTAACGTTACCTTCTCATTTCCAGCCAGTGCATTTACTTCCTCGTCAGTTATCTGTAACATTGGGGGAGATAAATGAACACAAGTAGCCTACAGATTATAGAATTTACCATTATTGACAAAGTTGTTCTTCACTGCAGGACAATGCCATTGTACCTGCCACTTATCTGGAATTTCAGAAGGATAACGGGCATCCCTTCCATATATGAGGTAATATGGTGAGTGTTTTGTGGTTATGTGTTTTTTGATGCATAGACCAAATACGGTGGGCCTTATATAGTCGTCCCAGTTGCTTGGGTGGCCCTGCACCATTTTTTTTTTTTCAAACCCCTGATATTGGAAAATTAATGAACGTTATTCACCATAGTTCCACCATAGAGCCTTTCCACCAAGCCATTGGTTTGTGGATGGTATGGGGCACAGAGGCTTCTGGCAATGCCAAGCTTGGCACACATGTCCAGGTTAATCTGGCAGTGGATATGAAAATGAATGTGATGTTTTTTTCCCCCACTGATGTGATAAACAACAATACAGTGATATCAAATGTCTCAGAATTTGACTTACTTTGTTAAATTCTTTGCCCTGGTCTGTGAGAATGCATTTGGGTGCACCATATTTATAAAAGAAGTCCAGGATGCATTCTGAAACTTCTTCAGCTGTCTTGCTTTTCAGTGGATATACTTCCATCCATTTAGTGAAGTAGTCCACCATGACACGCATTTATGCGTATATGCTCACAGCATATATTGAAGTCACTTATTTTTTTAGTTTTTTGTCCCTTTCTGATTGTTCTGTATGAACAGTACAAAGATATTTAGAATCAGACAGCTTATAGAGATTTGTGCATATGGTTGTAAAACGTGTTCACACGTTGTGAATAAGAGTTTGAAATTAAACCTAGACTCCTTAGGGTCCATTTCCTGAGGAACATTAAATCCTTCTGCTCACTTTTAAGGCAAAGTAGGCTAAATAATAATACGTTGTGTTTATATTGTGCTTTACATGGTAGGCTACTCCAAAGACACTTCATGGTAAAACCAGTACATTTATCACATAAAAACAGATACATGAAACTAGCATATTTAAAGCAATTAAAACACAGTGTAGCCTACAACTGTTAGGGCTATTGCTAGTTGCACCCTGTCTCTGCTCCCCTCCCCTCTGTCTGTCCTTGATTGCAGAAGTGAAGCCTGGTGTGCGGGAGTCAGGGTTCCAGCTGCAGCTCATCAGACCCAATCACCTCTGCTTCAAACACCTGGTCAACCTACCAATCCTTGTCAGATCATGGCTTAGACACGTCGTTGGTCTCCTTGCTGACGCTACAGTGGGATTTGTTCGTATACCTCGCTTGTAATTATTTGTTCTCTGAAAACCTATGTTCTTTTCATCTTTGTATTCCCGACATCGGACTGGAGTAAACCTGTTTTAATATCATTCTGGTCTGCGTTATGTTTGCATTTGGGCTCAACTGGTTCCACACCTAACTTTGTAAATAAAAAATGTGGAGTGACTAGTAGGTCCAGCTATAGTCTGTTTTTCCCTTTCTGCATATTATTTGCTTCCCCTCGTTAATGTCCAATAGAAGCTTCTGCTCTTTGGGTGAAACATACGGCGCATGCGTCTTCTACATTTCTGCATCAGTAAATCTGTGGTCTATTTAAGAAAGCCCATGAAGGTGCACTTATCCCAGCTATCTACACCTGGCTTGACATAGCTTCACCTTCTCATCCTGGCTCGGCAAACATGCAACCAATTAAGCCGCGATGAGCGGATCACACTAAGTCAAGCTGCGCTTTTTCACTTAGCCTGGATATCTGTGTTCTACTTTCGTTCAACAGGCCCCTTATTTGTTCAGCCTGTGACTATACAAATAACATGTAAATAGGAACATGTTGGTATTATTTTGTCACTTATTGGGAGCAGTAGCTAGTTGGAACAAGTTACGTGCAGAACATTTGCTAGGCTAAGCTAATACTTGGACCGTCAGAACGAGTTACAGCCCTCATGGAGATGAGAAGGGTATGTATGGACGTGTTTTAACTCTGGGGGATATGGTGAATAAGCTAAAGTCCCAATAAGTCGGCATGTTCCTTTAAACAATTATTTGCACCTGTGTTCTTCGGGTTGATGACTGCCATGAATTCGTTATTAAAAGTGTGTGCCAGTTGTTCCTAATTAGTATAAGATAAATGCTCCGCAAATGCCCATATAAGGACATGACACTTGAGGGCCGTGTGCAAAAACAGTTGGTGAATGGCCAAAAGACGCACAAACTGTGGTGGTCCACCGAGCACCAAATGAAAAAAAGAACTTCTGTAATACTGAAATAGAAACACTACTGCAACATGTGAATGCCAAACAAGCCATACTATTTAGTAGTGTTTCCAGTAGTTTTAAAGCCACCAACAAAATGGAGGCATGGAAGAAGATTTTATGAAGTCTGTTTCTGGACGCTCAATTGAAGATATTCAAAAGAAATGGTTTGACTTAAAATCAGAGACCAAAGAAAACCATTGCCAAACATAAGAGACATATGCTGACCATCACCACTGAAGGGACGCATGCAGGCCCTGAGTTATCTGAGATTGACCAACGCATCGGGGCCATTATTGGTGAGACGGCACTCCCAGGCATGCCATCAGCGGAGCAACTGGACTCTGACCAATATCCTCCAACGTCATATCCCACCAGTGAATAACATGGTATGCAAGTCTTTCTGAATTTTTACAATGTTATGCCATAATTTTGACAGACAACATTACAGTAAAATACTATCATGGACTGTAGAATAAAATGCAGTAACCAATTATTTGGAGCAAACTGTCATCACTCCAAAGTGCATAGGAGTGCTCTTGAGTGTGCATAGATTTTGTTCTTAGCTAAGAACAAATCCAAGATAAGAAAACATTAGTGAATGTCAGAATCTTTGTAACAAGTGCGCAAGTGGAGTTTAACAACACATTTCTTTGTAAGAACGGTTGATGAATGAGGCCCATTGATTCCAGGACACTCTAAGAGGGGCATTAACATTCAGCAGTGCTAAACCCAATATAATTACAGAAATATTATTACAATAATAACTCAAATTTCCAATTTCTATTTTCCATCCTTGGCTAGCCTTGTTGGATTGGTAGGTGAAAGGGTTCTTGGAAGTTGTTTGATAGAGGTCCCTGAAGGTCTCTTCAACAATGAAAAAGTTCCACAGCAATAGTAATTCTGACGTTTTTTAGCTCTACAGAGAGACAGTCTATCCGAACATCCGTGTTCCCCTCTACACCTGTTAATTCATTCTCAGCAGGAGCTTGTCCACCTTCTTTCTTTAGCCGAACACATTAGTCTATTACCTGTGACTATGCAGGAACATGACGCATGAGAAATTGCATGACATTTTTAAAGGGCAAACGCAAACTAAAGGTGTGCTTTTTATTGCTACGTTTGGCATTTGGTGAATAAAAGGAAAAGGAACTTTTAAGTACCAATAAATAATTCGATAAAATAACTCTGGAAGCTGCAGTTAACTTTTTAAATGGCAGTGACAGGTGAAGTCTTGGGATAATTGAAACAGTTTCAGCTTCCACAAATTCTCTCATGGGGCCAAAGACTGTATAGAAACACACTGGTGACAACTAGCACCATCTGTGGTTTTTTAAGCTTAGGCCTGGTTCCGATTTCCAACCTGAGCACCATGGGCTCACTGTAAAGGTACAGTCATATCAAACCTCCGCATGCTTTTTCCTGTTTGAAATCTCTGGTTTCATTAGTTTTTGGCTTTTACTGCCTTTTATTAAGACAACAGATTAAGACAGGAAAGTGGGAGATGGATTGGGAATGACATGCAGCAGTGGGCAGAATTGAACCCGTGTCCACTGGGACAAGGACAGACCCTCCGTACATGGGGCGCACACTCAACCAAGCAAGCCTACCGGGTGCCCCAAGTTCTCTTTTTCAAACTTTTACCACTTACGCAGATTTCTAGGTCAACCAATAGAAACATTGATGGTGGTTGGTGGTATAGGTGTATTATCACTTTATTAACAGGTACAAACTTGGATGCTCTGCACAATATTTATCTATTGCCCATGTTGGAATAGTAACATCCTTATTCTTCAGACATGAGTCTGCACCCAACCTTTTGAGTTCTTCTTCTACCACTGCCAATACACACATTCCCAGTTAGGGAAAGGGTAAAAAGAAAGGCAAGATGCTGTTTGACTAAATCTTTTTGTCATTTTTTCATTTCACAAGTTTTGATTTCATATATGTTATCATTATTGATTACCTCACAAGAAGGGGTGGGTCTAGAGGGTGGGGGGGTGGCACCCACCCTGAAATATGATTGCCGCCCCTGGTGCCCCCCTAATCCATTGGGCTAGTGTACTGTTAATCTCACAAATATGATTTCCATTGGATGAGAGTATTGTCACTTTGCTGCCTTTCCATTTGGTAAATGGATATACAGTATATTCATTGAACACACATTGTATTGCAACTGTGTACTCTGTTGACATTTTGAGGCAAGTTTAGAAGAAACAAGATATTGAACTCAATGTAGAGCACTTGTTGCTGTAAGAAATAGCGTATTGCACTTTGTTTCTGTTCTGTTTCCTATCATCTGAAAACGGTGTACAGCAAGGTTTTCTTTGTTGAAGTTTGAGGCAAGTTTATTGGAAGTGTATTGCATTTTTATTTTTTTTCGGTTCTGTGAAAAAAAAGATCTTCCCAGCCCTTGTCACATGACCAATTAATGTTTCCACACAGCTACATTTTTACCGTAACAGCCCTTTGAAAATGTGTATTGTATTTGGATTTACTTCTTGTTGGAAAAAAAACCCAAGTCAAATTAATAATGAATTTAATGTTTTTTATTCAGCTAAATTGCATTGTGTTCTATTCTATTTTCCTCATTTGTGGACTCCATGCACCACCCATCCAGCCTGTTATGAGAGCCAATTCTCAAAAATAATGTTTTGGCTTTTGGTGTCGGCAAATGCCTTTTAGGGTAGTGCAAGCTAATGTATTGAGTTTCCTCTTAGCAGAATGTTCTAAGTGAATTTACGTTGGGCTGAAATTGTGAAGGGTAGAAATGGAAGAAGTGGAGATAACGTTATGTGCTGCTGTTGTCACTATGGGAGATAATCAGAATTAGAAATACTTTATTGATCCCCAATCAGTTGTGTTACAGTTGCACACATTGCACAAAGGGCAAAAGGAATATGAATAAGGATAGTGGTAAATAGAAGTATATAAATATCAAGAGTGAAAATATAAAAATAAAAGAAATATAAGGAGTGTGGATATGTACGATATTGACAGTTAATGGAATTGTTATGATACAGTATTTACATAATTAAGGAATTGTTATTGTGAACAGTAATAATGAATAAACAGTAGCAGCAGAGTATTGCACATTACATTTTGAGTAGGTGTTATTGCACAAAACAGATAATATTATACAGTTTAAAACTAACTAAGTGTGTGTCAGACACTTAGAGGGAGGAGTTTTAAAGTTTGATGGCCACAGGCAGGAAAGACTCCCTGTGGTGCATAATGAAAGTCTGTGAGTCGTCTTGGTTTATGCTGGTTGTGATTACAGAGCCTTTATGTTTTTATTTTATTATTAAGATGCTGGTTTCAACTTAGAATGAGTTGTGTGTGGATCCTTCTTGACTGGCTTGGGTACTTCACTCTGGTACAAGGATGCTGCTCGACTGGAGATACGCTTAGCTTGTGACTTAACCTGCAACCAAGTTGCTTGACCAGGGAGGGTGTAGGGTATGTCTGTACCAGTCTGCAGAATGTGGTGCCTCAGGCCCATCACGATAAGCAGGAGGTATTTTACTCAGTTTACTTCTGAGACACAAAACAGCTCAAATCCAATTTCCCCTTCTAGGGTCCTCAGCATCCCCACCAGGACTGAACTGCTGCGAACGTGTTGAAGGCATTGGCAACACCACACTTCAGCGCTTGGCTGTTGAGAATGACGCCTAGTTCCGATTGGACAAGCTGTCTTGGTTGACTATACTTTTCTGTCTGTCTGTGGCAACCTGGGCAAGCCCAGTGCACTGGGGGAGCTTCAGGTGGCCCATGGACATTGAGTAAGTAATCCAGGGCCATCTTAAGTAGAGCAAAGTTACTTTCATGGCCACTCTCCAACACTGGTAGAATAGGCTAAGGAATGCCATAGGCGGAAGCATTTCAGCTCCAGGGACTTGCATATATCCGGGATATGGAGGAAGCAGAGGGACATGACGTCACCTGTAAGGACATAAAGGAGGTACTGGTGTAATCGGGTGGATCTCATCAACCGTGGCTGTTGGAGCAGGGTGAAGAACGGCTGTGAAGTTGAATATCGTTGGTGAGATGAGGAAATCAGCTTGGCCCACTCGGCTCGTGACGACTGGGGAGGAGCAGCCAAGCTATCCAGTGTTGGGGGGTTGTCCGGTGGAGCTCCTTAAACTTCTCCTCCAGATTGGCAGTGTGTACGGGAGATAAAGCAAAAGCACCTCCAGAGACTTGGGTCCGCTGTATACTCTTTTCTTGGATGTTGTCCTCGATTTGCCACTGCGGTTGCTATGTAGGGAGCAGGTGTAGAATGATCCAGTCGGGGAAAGTATCCAACGTCATTATCTGCCAAGTGAGCAGGTGGATGAGGTTCTTGTGAGGACATTCCATGTTCTCTGCTGGTGTGTCAGCCGCGCTGTCCATATAGTCAAAAGTGTGCATTCAATCCGGCTCAAAAGACCATGAAACGGAGGGGTTGGACCTCCCACGATTTAACTGGTTGAGGTGGCAGATATGGACTTTATTCCAGTCAAAGAATCAGACTCCAGAGGTACTGGTCTGTTTAACAGAGCTTTATTTTGAGTTGCAGTTCTTGTTTGTGTTGGTCTTTGTGGTCTACAAGAAACAAAGATTAACACAATAAGAATATCAATGTATGCTGCAGTATAATGAATGGCCTAAGGTCAATGATCAATTTTGTAATTGTTTCATTTGATCTGAGGCCGCATGTTTTGGACACTCTGGTGAAGAGAAGGGCGGAGCGGTCAGCTGATCACCATCTGGTGGTGAGTTGGGTCAGGGGTTGGGGGAAGACTCTGGACAGACCTGGAAAGCCCAAACGGGTAGTGCAGGTAAATTGGGAATGTCTGGAGAAGGCCCCGGTCTGACAGACTTTCAACTCACACCTCCGAATAAGCGGATGAAGATGGATGGATATAATGATGCCAATGATAAAGGAGCTATACTAATAATTATAAATATTATAGGAACAAACAGTGATTAGTATAATTACTAACTGAACAAAAAGTAGTAGGTATTTACTTACAGTGCACAATGATATTAGCTGTAGCTGTTACCAATGTTACAAATAGGCTACAGACATGGAGCGGCGTTATGACATACTAATGGCAATGGTTAGCTAAGTCAGCTAAGACTTCAGTGTGCCATGGAGATAGAACAATGAGGTTTTCATGAAAACTCCTGCCATAACTTTGATCTCAATAGGTAAATTATACAGTTAAACCTGCATGGTGTCACACAACAACCTCCACATGTATAATACTCCCAGTTTTATCACAAAAGCATAAACCAGACAGAATGAAGAAAAGTTACAAATAAAAAGTCTGCTGCCTCTAGCTTTTGATCTAAACAGACATCAAAGCGCAGTGCCGCTCATTCAACCGACATCAGACTGCATTACAGCTGTCCACCTAAACGTGATTAGCTAAACATGAAACCTTTCACATTTTAAAAGGGCTTTATGTTGTGAATAACATTCCATTCCATTTTGTGAGAAGTTTGAAGAAAGTCGTTCTCGTCTGTTTTAGTGCAACACTGTTTTCTTCTGTGTGAACGGACAATCCTTCCTCCCATCCTGACTCTTATCTTACTCCACTAAATGAATAGAATGATTATTAGAGAATATGTATATCCTTGTGTTTCTCCTTAAATAGTCCCTTTAGGACTTTTTTTGAGATTGTTGCGCCCGAGGCATGAAGTTAACTACTAACTTTTTTTTTTTACTAGTAAAGGTGAAAAACAAGAATCCCGTGAACGTTCAGAAACAGCTGTCGCATCCTCTCCAACTGCGCTGCTTTCATGGACGTCAGTGCCTTGACTGCAGCGGTCTCCTCCGTAAGCGCAGTCATTGATAGTTTACAACTTATTGTGTGTAGGTGGCTTTTTCATGGCTTCTGGTCCTTAATTACTTCTAATTTTTTAATTTTTAGTCCAGATTACAAAATGATTTGACTCCTCTAAGCCCAACACACGACAGTCACTGCAGTCCAGTTGTTCTGTACTGCTCTCATACATCAGCCAAACTAAGCTATCCTGAACGGATTGTTTCTTATCACTTCACAACAATTTTCTTTATTTTTCATGCTTTAAATGCTTTCCATTCAATGGGCATCTGTTCCAACCTCTGGAAAACTGTCAAAACCCATGAAATAAACTTAGACATACATGATATGATATACATGGTAGTTTATCTAAAATTTGGATTGGGCTGCTGTACTGTCTTTTATCACTACCATTGTGCAGCATGTTTACACTTCCCCAATTCTCAGCCTGAAACTTTGGGATCTACTTGAATATATGCAACTTGACAAACTTTATCAAACTTATACCCCTTCCCACTCCCATTCCCAAATTCCATTAGACCTACATGAGTGAGTCTGAAATGTCAAAGAGAAAAGGTTGCCCTCATATTCAATGATATACTTTTCCCAAGGGACTCAAGAAAGCTTTCAAGACAGCTATAAGGGCCTCTCATTGGGTGTTTGTTATCCTTATTAAAAGTTCAAAACCACTATGGAAAACAATTTAATTGATACTGAGTGTGTCTGAAAGAAAGAGCACTGCCTCAGGGCCTTGGAAGATGTCTGATGGAATATATAGCATTTTAATCTAGAAGAATTAATTACCTGCTGAAGCACACACCCATCTTTGCCACATCCCTTCCAGCCCTTATCGTTTTGACCTTTTCCTTTCTCTCCCTCTTCTCCTTTATTAAAGCACACTTCCTGTCACAACTACTGTAAACTGCTCCTCTTCATAAACCTTCTGGCTGATGAACTCAGCCCTAGCAGAAGCTTCAAGCTCTATTGACGGGGGGGTTAATAGAGTCGAATGCGGGGCAGGTCACTTTCTCCACACATCGATATGACCTCAGGGGTCAGGCTCAAGTGTTCGGTAATAGGGGGGATTATACACATGTGCTATGGAGATACTTAAGAAAGAGAGCAATTTTCCCATACTTTGAGTGAAGTAACATTAAGTTCAAACTAAGTTTATGTTAAGTTTATTATCCGCTAAGCCCTTACAAAGATAAATGATGCTGCACTCACACTCACTACTCTGCCTGCAGACCTAACGAAGCAATGATAGTTATAATAAAAATGGAGGAGATCAATCTCGCCATTGCTGGGTTCCTTTTGTTGTGATCCCTGGGATCAAACACAATATTATATATATATATATTATATAATATATATATATATATATATGCGGCAGTTTGTGGGCGGAAATGCCTGTTGATGCCAGAGGTCAGAGGAATGGCCAGACTGGTTCGAGCTGATAAAGGGCAACGACTCAAATACCACCGTTACAACCAAGGTGCAAAGAGCATCTCTGAACGCACAACGTCGAACTTCAGCAGATGGGCTACAGCAGCAGAAGACCAATCGGGTGCCACTCCTTTCAGCTAAGAACAGGAAACTGAGACTACAATTGCACAAGCTAATCGAAATTGGACAATAGAAGATTGGAAAAACGTTGCCTGGTCTGAGTCTCGATTTCTGCTGCGACAGCGGATTGTGGGTCAGAATTTGGCGTCTACAACATGAAAGCATGGATCCACCTGCCTTGTATCAACGGTTCAGGCTGGTGGTGGTGGTGTCATGGTGTGGGAATATTTTCTTGGCACTCTTTGGGCCCCTTGGTACCAATTGAGCATCGTTGCAACGCCACAGCCTACCTGAGTATTGTTGCTGACCATGTCCATCCTTTATGACCATAATGTCCCCAACTTCTGATGGCTACTTTCAGCAGGATAATGCGCCATGTCAAAAAGCTGAATCATCACAGACTGGTTTCTTGAACATGACAATGAGTTCGCTGTACTCAAATGGCCTCCACAGTCACCAGATCTCAATCCATAGAGCATCTTTGGATGTGGTGGAACGGGAGATTCGCATCATGGATGTGCAGCCGACAAATCTGCGGCAACTGTGTGATGCCATCATGTCAATATGGACCAAACTCCCTGAGGAATGCTTCCAGCACCTTGTGAATCTATGCCACGAAGAATTGAGGCAGTTCTGAAGGCAAAAGGGGGTCCAACCCGTTACTAGCATGGGGTACCTAATAAAGTGGCCGTGAGTGTATATGTATATGGAACTAGAGATAGATATATATATGAATATATATATGATGAATGGCTCATTAAATAGTTTTTGTTTGGAATCTGTGGGTGTGGCAACAATTCTGATATGATTATAAAGATAGAATTATTCTATCTTTAAGATTCTTCAGCGGCTATCGAAACAGAGGGGTGGTCTCCAAAATATATTCTTTTGTTCGGGATGCTCTTACAAAACTCTCCCTATTTCACGTGTGTGGCCAATGACCTACAACGTTACAATGAAAATGTCTCACTGGACTGGGAACCATTTGTCCTCTCGATTGGCCTTGCTTCTAGAATCCAAATCACCAGCAGATTCATTTCAACTATATCTATAGGACCTACCTCACTCCCAGGAAAAGCTTTCTTATGAAACGCTTAACTTCTCCAATTTGTACCCTCTGTTCAGATGGCTGTATAGGTTCATACATGCATATGTACTGGGAATGTAAGGATGTGAAGCTTTTTTGGGGGGAGGTATGTGCCACTTTATCTATTGTTGTGGATGATATTGTACCGTGTTCTCCTGCTGTCCTGCTCTTGAATGACACTTCCTCACTAAAGATGACATGTTGGAAAAAGCGTATGCTCTTAACAGGCATTACCGCGGCTAAGAAAATGCTAGCTCTACGCTGGAAGCCTCCACATGCAATTACTAAGCCTCAATGGATTAACACTTACATAGACGTAGTTGAGATGGAGCTGTCAGTGGCAAGAATGCACGGAGCCGGACCCGATACTATCTCGGCGTGGCACTCAGTGGTTGATAAAGTTAAGAATCTGTTGTAACTCAATATCTGTAATTACAAGGTTGGTTTTGTGGTCTGTTTTGGCCAAAAATTGGGTAGAGATCCAGGGTATAGGATGGGGGGGGGGGGGGGGGTCGCTATTGTGTTTGATTTATTTGCTATATGTGTATGTATGTGTATGTGTGTGTGTGTGTGTGTGTGTGTTGTTGTATATATGTATATGTATGTGTGTGTGTATGCATGTATGTGTATGTATGTTATATATATGTATATGTATGTGTGTATGTTTATATGTTGTATGTGTATATATTATATATATATATAGATATAATTTTTTTTTCTTTTTTCTTTTTTTTTTTTTTTATGTATGTGATTTTGTTGTAGTTTGTTTTTGATGGTGATAAGCCGACGTTGTAGTTGGAAGAAATAATAAAGTTGTTCAAAAAAAAAAAAGATTCTTCAGCGGCTGTATTAGAGCAGTTACTATACCAACAAATAATGACTATTTCATAAGCATGACTACAATATCACTATATTTTGAAATCACTAATTCTACTTCATATGTCCACTGGTCTTGATTGTGAACAGTACATTTTAGGATATCTACCATCTAAAATACTTGATGTCTTTTCTATTTTTACAGTTTTTTTCTATGATGGTAACACAAATTGAAACCGTTGTAGCTTGGTATACATATTTTTTAAATATTTGCCAGAGTTTTGTACCCCCCCCCCCCCCCCCCCCCTTTTATCACCTAAATCATTTTTGTACAGTCCCTTACCACATTTAAGAGTCACCTCATATGTGCTTAAATGACAGAAATCGTGGAGTTGTCCGACTTAAATACTGCAACACATATTGCTCTTTGAAGAGGAAAGATTTGGCAACAAATACAATGCAGAGAAAAAAATCCTCTCTTCTGAACATAGCCTTTGTTGTCTTATGGTCCTTTTGTTTCATTTTTGATGTGGTAATCAATTACAAACAATAACAGGGGACCCGGTGGGTGGGGAGCCTGGGTGACAAGGGTAAAAGAGCTATTCGGATTTCCAGAGCTACACTCCAGGCTTTCAATAACAGGATTAATGTAGCCCCCGGTGCTGCTGTTCCGGTTGGAAAAGGATCAATCGGAAAAAGGCAAAAGCGTATTAAAAGGATTATAGATTAGCAATTAGATGTCTTCTGACTGGGGGTTACAAAGTGCTCTCACGCAGTATTTGGAGTCATGAGGTGAGTTGTGTGATGACTGACACTGTGGTCCATTCCTGGCACACATTATATCTTCTCTGCTTTGAAACTGCAGAGTTATATTTGAGTATTAAGACCGTCTGCTGAGGGGCACCTGGGTAGCTCACCTGGTAGATTGTGCGCCCCATGTACAGAGACGCAGTCCTCGCTGCAGCAGCTGCAGGGTCATTTCCGCCCTTCGCTGTATGTCATTCCCCCTCGCTTTCCCCTTTCATGTCTAAGCTGTCCTCTCGAATAAAGGCTTAAAATGGCAAAAAAAGAAGAACGTGAGTTTCCTGCTCAGACTTCAAGAATGATTTGGTTGTTTTCGGCAGATCTCTAATTGCTTTTTTTTCACTCATTAAAACTCCTTAGTTTAGAAAAAAACATTTAATTTTCTGCTTTTGTTTTATTTGGCTTCACTTTGGATTGCAGTGCAGAATGCACTATATGTTGATATACATAGAGAGCTGAAACCTTTTGTTTTTCATCAGAAAGGCCTCGCTCCATTTATACTGCAATCATTATTTCACACGCTTTCCCAATGACTTTTATAAAAAGTGACCCGATACCCAAAAACAGTCCTGGGTTCAATTCAATTCAGTTTCAATTCAATTTTATTTATAGTATCAATTCATAACAAGAGTTATCTCGAGACACTTTACAGATAAAGTAGGTCTAGACCACACTCCAGAATTTACAAGGACTCAACAGTTCTAGTAGTCTCCTCCAGAGCAAGCAACAGTGCGACAGTGGTGAGGAAAAACTCCCTTTTAGGGAGAAACCTCGGACAGACCCAGGCTCTTGGTGGGCGGTGTCTGACGGGCCGTCTATTAAAGCCCTAATGGGCGGCTGGCTGACACTGGACTTTGGTGAAGGGACCTATGCACTGGACCTCTGTAGACTTCACCAGCATGTTCATGGCGAGTGTGAATAATATCACTGAAATTGTGCATCCAGGCAAAATACCCTTCTCAAGTCTGTGCCAGTCTCATATTGTAGACCCAGCAGAGACTCTCAGACTGAAACTGTTGTGGTAGTCCAGAATGAGGTCTCTAAACTTGTCTGATGTGGTGCTGGCGCAGGGACTCATATGAACCCATAGGTGTTTGTGAGGTCAAACCACAGTACCATCAGGCCCCCCTCTTTCTTGCAGGCTTCCTTGATCAGCTGTGTGACCACACCTGTGTGCTCCAGACACCCTGGCATATTCGGGATCCCTCCTTTTCTGGACCGAGGTGTTACTGTACGAGTTTCTCAGGATTCAACAATGCTGAAGAATATCTTTCCCTCAACACTGAGCAGCAAGATATTTCTGAACTGGTCGATGGTCTTCAACTGTTCCTCCTTTGGGTTCCACACCCCTTCTGAAAACCGCGACTGCTGAGCAACCTTTCCCCTCCTCCTTCCAGAGCCTGTGGAGTAGCTTCTGGCACTTCTTGTTAACTCTGTTAGGTACCCCACTCGGTCCTGGGGCTGAGCTTGCTTTGGCCTTTAGGATCACCTGGATCTCCTTCCATCTGGGCTCCTCAGTCGAACTTCAGAGTTGGTGCAGGTGGATCAATTAGGTGCTGGGAGTGGCCCAGATCTTGCTCCCTGGATCTGTCTCTGAGGTGGCGGTCAATCTCAGCTTTGGAGCAGGTGAGCTGGCTACTCCGCTTCTTTCCACAAAGTAGCTGCTTTGTGTACCCAAAGGGATTTTCTATGAAGGCAGACCGCTTCCTGGCCCTCTCTTTCCTCCTTCTCCTGTGCCACTCCCCACAGCCACTTCTCCTGTGGCACTGCACGAGGATGTTGCACAGCTCTGATAGAGGACCCCTCTCCTCCTCCCTATGTCTCCTTGAACCTCCTCCTCAGGCTCTTCAGCTCTTCCCTAAGCTGATGGATCTTGTTCGCCCTGTTGTTCATGGTGTAGGGGAGATTCCCTGCTTTCTTCTCCTCCAGTCCAAATCTCTCAGCTGCTAGGCTGATGATGACGGTGGTCATTGTCTGGAGGCGTTATCAACGTCACCCTTGGCTGTTGCTTTCAAGATGGTGTCGGTATGTGAAACTGGAGCCACTTCTTCTCCTTGTTAGCTCGGGGCCATTTTATGTGGGTTTTGTGGGTTTTTCCACACTTTGCCGCAAAAGCATTGTGCACTCATTGTTGTGTTTCTATCTCTGTGTGTTGTGTCCTTTGGTCTGTCCGAGTGGGATCCTCATCACCCCCCCCTCTCGGGGATCCCTGGGGGTATAACTCTATAGGTCGATCTGTAGCTTGTGAAAGTGTGTTCCTCCACTCAGAAGATGTAAGCTGGGCTGTTAACTCTCCCTACCCTGGTGCCATCGCCGCTATAAAGCTATGGCTACCGTTTGTTAAGCAATATCTGCAGATGAGCAGATAAGGCTATTGTCAATGAACAAAAGCATGTATTTCCTGCTTCATTTGTTTTTTTTCCCACTGTTCTTCAGCCACAGATCCATGAAAATAAGAAAAGAGCCTTCAGGAAGTTGCCTTTGACAGGCTTCACATGGCATCAGCTGTCTCTGCCATCACTGTGAGCTATCTGAATTATTTGTCATGTCCAAGGTGAGGGTCAACATTGGCAGATAAGTATCTTGGAGAATAAGGGATATTTCTAGAGCTTCACTTACATCAAATACAATTCATAAGCCTACACATCATCTGTCATATTATTAAATAACACATAGCAAAAATAAAAGTCACCAAGGTCAGTACAACTTTGATCTTATGTGGATGCAGTTCAACCATAGCAAGGGAAAGTAGTTTTTTGTTGTTGCATGGGTTAGAAATTCTTTGTGAATTTTGATGGAAAGAAATAGTACAACAAAGAGCAAACATCCCTTTTTTTACTACTTCTATTTATATAATCAGGTGGATTGGTTACCCAAAAATATTTGATGTGTTTAGTTACATACAAAATGTTTAATGGAGTATGAAGAGTATATGTTTGAATTTAGGTTCAGCTAAGAAAAATCCAGCAATAGTTGTATTAAACGTTAACTTATTTTCTTTTCAACCTGGACCCTATTTTACAATGTTCCTGTGTCATTAAAACAAGCTACAATATAAGTTATCGGACAATTGAACACTTTTAATTTCAATTTAAATTCACAAAAGTGCTTGCCACTGACATGTTCAGATTATTATTCTAAGACTCTTAAAAACTGTTTGGAAAGTATCCCTACAGACATAGACCTTTTTGATAAATAGGTTATTTAAAAAAAAATAAAAACATCCCCAAAATTGCTATTGCCAAACCCACCAGGCTCCATTTAAGTAAGTATTGGCCTGGGTTCAAATCTGACCTGTGGCCCTTTTCTGCGTGTCAACCCTCATTTCTCTCCCCCTTTCATGTCTATCCGCTGTCTTTTTACTAAAGGGAAAACCCTCAAAAATAATCTTTAAAAAAAAAAGTTGGGCAGTCTTTTGAATTTTTGTTCCAATAAAGTTGCGAGAGACAGTAGAAATTGCATTAAAAAGTTTTGCTTTTTCTTTGGGTATACTTCTTCAAAAAAATGGAAAAAAAACTTGTTTATGGGAGAATAAACCTACTCTAGGCTGAGTTTCCCTAGTAACCTTGCTAAAGATGGCTCAGGATGCAGCAAATCTTCGTATAATATGAAAATGGCTGGTGGATTTAAGACAAAAAATTTTAATTTATTGAATGAATCAAATTTGAACATGTCTGTGGGGCCAGATAGCTCAGTTGGTAGAGGGGCCATCCAAATAAAGGTTTATTACTTGATGCAGCGGGCCTGGGTTCGACTCTGTCCTGTGGCACTTTGCTGCATGTCATTCCCCCCTCTCTCTCCCCTTTCATGTCTTCAGCAGTCCTGCCAAAAATAAAGGCCGAAAAGGCTGAAACGTGTCTCTCAGTGGCTTGTTGATCTTTACATTGTTAGTTCATTTCCTAACGTGACCTGGGAAACATTCATGATAAAGCATTTATTGGACTTTAACTTATCATTGCACTACAATAACGGGCTTAGCTGTCCTCAATTTAGGTCACCCTGTACGTCTCATCTCCAATTCAGAATCAGCTTTATTTGCCAGGTATGAGGACACACGAGGAATTTTTCTTTTGAGCATTGTTACTCACACTGTGCTTACACATACATATCAACCAAAACAAAAAATATATACACAATATAGACATACTCTAACTTTTTATGATACACCTGAAAATATATGATTTTCTCGCCTAAATTTTTACCCCCTAAAACATAAACGAGTGCCATCATTACTTTGAGAAATGACGGTCAGTTGGTCCGGAGAATTGCAAAAACTTGAATGTGTCCCCAAGTGCAGCGTAAAAACCATCAATCAGTCATCAGTCACCTCTGCTGCTGAGGATAGTTCACTCCGAGTCACCAGACTTAGAAACACCAGTTAACAGCAGTCAGATTAGAGACCAGATGAATACTACACAGAGTTGTAGCAGCAGCAGACATCTTAGAACAACTGTTAAGAGGAGCGAATTCAGGCCTTCATGGTCACATAGCAGGTAGGAAACCACTGCTAAGAAAGGCAACAAGGAGAATAGATTTGTTTGACCAAGAAACACGAATGGACATTAGACCAGTGGAATCTGGGCTTTGGTCTGATGGTCAAATTGAGATCTTGGTTCCAACTGCCTGTCTTTGCGCGACGCATAAAAGAGGATTCTACATGCCTGGTTCTCCCACGCAAAGTATAGAGGAGAAGATGTGATTGTGGGGGGTGCTTTTCTTCAAGTGTAGAAAGAACAGATAGATTGGCTGGTTTCTATATGAGATTCAGTGTTGGAGGAAAACTAATTATATGTGCAAGATAAAATTAAATGTATATGAAAACTTTAAAGATGCCATGAAAACATAAAGTATGTTCAGAAATGCGCACTTTAATTATAAGTGAAGACGTGCTCTGAGTGGTGTTTAATGTTAAACTGCTGAGGGGTTTCATTGGAGCTGGCTAAGCACCGTCTGCCATGGTCAGAGCAGAACTACCTGGCAGAGAGTTTAGGAGATAGAAAGTAAAGAGAGGGGATGAAATACACACACACACACACACACCACACACACCACACACACACACACACACACCCACACACACACACACACACACACACACACACGTTAGACCAAAAGAAGCACATGACAAAGCGAATTACTAATAAGCCTATCACAGTGATGTATAACCTCTTTCCCAGACAGTTGTGTTGGACGCCAGCTCTGCTGGGAAAAGCAGCTTCTGACATGTGGGGGCCTGAGCTAGGGATTCTACACCAGGGGTACTTCTGACGTTGGCAGGGGGAAAGACTGTCCAAAAACACTATCTGTTATATAAATGTAGTACATACATTGTGCTGTCAGGACTGTATTGCAATTGCATTATTGCAAAAACATTTTATGATGTCAATTTTTTTTAATCAAGAGGTTAATGTTCTTTTTGGCCTAGAACCTTGTAGTTTTTTCAGATGCTGTTACAACAACTAGTAACATTAGAAAAACTACAACACCACACCAGATTTAGCTAGACCGGAAACAACAGGTACTGCCACACACACGCCGGCAAAGAGTAGTAACATAGCTGCAAACTATTGCTTTTTTGCAAAATCGCCGTTTTGAACGGGAAAATGGCATCCACGTGATTGTGTCGATCCAAAGAGTTTTTATTTGGGGACGCTAGTAAACACTACACTTAGCAGCAGGTAATGTTAGCCTACCGTTAGCTAGCAGCTGTAGTAAACATGGATAAATGCTGTTGACAGCTAAAACAGTGTACCGTGTTGATGGTATTTCACCTGGAGAGGACTGGAGAGTTTAATCATTTGACAGCACTAATATAAATATATCAATTGTAACACCCTGAATGCTAAATATGCACACATATAAGAGTGCTTGAAAACTAGTTAGCAATAGGTAATGGCTGAACGGTTGAAAATAATTTGCTCAAGTATTGCATAAGCATGAAATGGTTAGCTAAAAGTAGGTCTACCAACTAACAGTTAGCTCCAGTGCATGTGCAACCCCCAACCAAGATGGAAAAGAGAGCTGAACTCACGGAGAAAAGAGAACTGCGCAATGTGCCAGCAACAAGAATATGGGTTTTTTGACAAACCAGTTAATTATTAAAATAAAATAATAATAAATTATAAATTAATTTAATTTTAGTACAACCTCTAAAGACAAATACAACCTGAAAATGAGCAAATATGAGCACATTGACTAAAAGGCTAATTGATTTCCAAACTTACACTGGCCGTTCATAAAACCGATGCAACAATACGTCCACACTGACTCCACAGCGGTAACAGCTATCACGCGGCCGTTAAAACACAATGCTTTTCGACCCACGGCATCTCTGTGTCACTCCTGCTTCTACTGAAACTTTCTCCAACTCACACTGCAATCACGGCTCAGCCAGGCTACTCAAAGGTAATTTACCATTATTCAACCTGGACCCTCTTTCCCAATGTACGTTTTGTGGTCTAAGTGACTGAGGGGACGGCAATCTTTGACATCGTCCAGTATTAAGTGAGATCACTGCAGTCTGCATTGGCGAAACAGCTACAATGTAAGTAACTGTCAAGATTGTATTTAGCTTCACAAAAAGAGCTTGTTTTGCCGCTGACAGGCTCAGATTAATATTCTAAGTGTATGACACATGTTTTATTTAGTTCTGTTGACCTTATATGATAAAACAGTCCCTCCAGTAGTTTGCTAAGTCGCATCACAACATTTTCAGGAATATAACCATTCACCGTAAATTCGGTGCTACTCACAATTTTGACCAATCACACAACTTCACAGCAATTTGACCAATACAGCAGTCCTACGTGTCAGACTTTGCGCAGTATGTGACGCTGACAGCCAAGGCGAAGCGGGGGTGAGAACGTGTTGACGTCACACACTACAAGCCAAATTCATTAACTTGTTTCTGATATTCTGAAGACAAGGTGTGTGACTCGAACATCTCACATTACCACAAACGTACAGCGAAGACAGTGCAAACATTTCAGAGCGTCCTGCCAACCTGATACATTTTCACACAATGTACGCTGTAGAAAAAATCCCTGAAAGCTCGCTGTTCTGTCAATCCTGTCAGCTCCTCTCACACACACACACACACACAAACAAACATCAAGAGGCGCCGCAGATGGCCGCCTCTGGACTACGCTCCATGTGCTTTTTGTGTTTTTGTTTACTTGTCGTTTATTCCAACATCTCTGGTAACATTTAGCAGAGATGAGCTCTGTAAATATTGGACTTTCAAATCCTCATATTTTCCACCGCTATTTTCCGAACCTGGAACTTTTCAGAGTATTAGTTGGAGGCGCAGCAGCTCTCTTGGGATCCACCGGAGACGACGGAGGGGGAAAGCGCGCTGGCGCGCTCGTTAAATAAGGAGCGGGGCTTCGCACCGCGCTCCCCTCTATCCACCTGGCGAATGTCGCTCTCTGGCCAACAAAATGGCTGAAACTGTGCTCCTCACAGAACTAACTTGGACTTCTTAAGATCTGCCGCCCTCTGCTTTACCGATCCTGGCTACTCCGCTCATCCCGGACAGCGCACTTCTTCTCCTACCGGATCAATCTTTACCGGCGGATCGCGTTCTGGAGTCACGGGGAAAACAAAGGGAGGCGGACTCTGTCTCTACATAACGAAGGTTGGTGTACAGATGTCACAGTTCTGGAAAATCATGCAACCCCCACTTAGAGTCACTATTCATAAACAAACCATTTTATTCACCGAGGGAGTTCTCCCTCTTTCATTCTGGTCGCCGTCTACATCCCACCTCAGGCCTGTGTTAGTGAGCGTTACTGCACCTGGCCGACCAGATTACTAACGTGGAGAAAAAACATCCTGACTCCCTGCCAATGCTCTTGGGGACTTCAACAAAGCAAATCTCAGCCACGAACTCCCAAAGTATAGGCGCAATTAAGTGTCCCACCGGTAACAAATATACTGGACCACTGCTATACTACATTAAAGGACTCCTATCGCTCTGTCCACTGCACCTGGGACTCTCTGATCACGTCTGGGTCTCTTGTCCCGACATACAGGCAGAAACTAAATCTGTTAAACCTGTTGTAAAGAGGTGAAAAGCTGGATTTACTGGCCTGCTTTGACTGCACTGATTGGAGTGTTTTTGAGGCTGCAGCCACCGATCTGGACGAACTAACTGACACTGTGACATCTTATATCAGCTTTTGTGAGGACTGTGTGCCAAAAAAAACCTTCTGCACATACAACACCAAAAACCCTGGTTCACAGTAAGACTCAGGCAGCTCCGTCAGTCCAAAGAGGAGACCTTCAGAAGTGGGGACAGAGTCCTGTATATCAGGCCAGAACACACTGACCAAAGAGATCAAAGCAGCTAAGAGGAGCCATGCTAAAAAGCTGGAAAACAGCTTTTCAAACAACGATCCTCGGTCAGTGTGGAGAGGCCTGCAGACTCTCCCTACTACAGGAGACCATCCCCCAACACTGCTGGTTCTCAACGACTGGCTGACGAGCTGAACAGCTTCTACTGTAGGTTTGAAAAGACCACAGTCACACCCTCAGCCACACCGACTCACCACTCACCTTCAATCAGTCACCTCCCCACCTGTACACTGTCACCTACCCCCCGTGACCCTCACCTGCACTCACGATCTGTGAAGTGGATGTGCACCAGCTCTTCCAGAGGCGAAGACCAAAAGGCTCCTGCCTGAAAATTCGTGCGACCAGCTGGCCCCCCATCTCACTCAGATCTTCACAGATCTCTGAGCTATCTGAAGTTCCCTCCTGCTTCAAAACATTCCCAGTCCCCAAAAAACCTCCATCTCTGGAGTAAATGACTACAGGCCTGTCCCCTGACTCTAGTCATGAAGTCCTTTAAAAGATGGTGTTGGCCACCTGAAGGACATCACAGTCCCATTGCTGGACGCCTGCAGTTTTGCCTACAGGGCTAAAAGGTCGGTGGATGATGCAGTCAACATGGGACGCATTACATCCTGCAACACCTCGACTCACCAGGGGCTTATGCAAGGATCCTGTTTGTGGACTCAGCTCGGCGTTCAAACCATCATCCCGGACATCCTCAGTACCAAACTCTCCCAGCTCACGTGTCCAGCCTCCACTTGTCATGGGTCACAAACTTCCTGACTGACAGGAGTCACCAGTGAGGCTGGGACATCACATCCAGTACACAGACTATTAGCACTGGCGCCCCAGGGGTGTGTGCTCTCCCCACTGCTTTTTCTCCTTCTACACCAATGACTGCACCTAGGAGACCATCTGTTAAACTCCTGAGTTCGCTGAGACACAAACCGTATCGGCCTCATCCGGGACGGTGATGAGTCGGCCTACGAACGGGAGGTGGATCAGCTGGCTCTCTGGTGCAGTCAGTAACAACCTTGGCTCAACACACTCAAAACTGTGGAGATGATCGTGGACTTCAGGAAGAGACCCCCACTCTTCCCCCCATCACCATACTCAACAGACCCTGTGTCTGCTGTGGAATCCTTCAGGTTTCTAGGATCCACTATATCCCAGGACCTGAAGTGGGACCCAACTCAATCACCATCATCAAAAGGCCAGCAGAGGATGTACTTCCTGACCAGCTCAGAAGCTCAACCTGCCTAAGGACTGCTGGTCCACTTTACACAGCCATCATCCAGTCTGTCCTCTGGAGTCCAACACTGTCTGTTGGATCTGCCACAAAAAGGACGGAGCGGACTACAACGGACGTTAGACAGCAGAAAGGATCATCGGTGCCAACCTGCCCTCCGTTCATGACTTATACTCTTCAGAGTCAGGAAACGGGCAGGACCATCACTGCAGACCCTTCTCACCGGACACAACCTGTTCCAACTTCTCCCCTCTGGTAGGCGCTACAGAGCCTGTACGCCAAAACCGCAGATTCAGGAACAGTTTCTACCCACAAGCATCTCTCTGATGAACAGCTGACTTCTGACTTCAGTGTCAGGTTCAATTCTGGTCAATAACCAGTAATCACTGTCTCTACAGCACCTGTTCACTGGTTCCACTTATTATTCCACTTATTTAGTATTAGTTTTATTCATCACTCATATCTCTTATCATTTATTATTTTCTATTATCCATTATTCCCTTCTCACATCTCTTGTTATTATTCATCGTTCCTCATTTTCTATTCAGAACTGTCCATAATGTTCATACTGTTCATATGTATATAATAACATATTACTATTTATCCCAGTATCCTTGCACTATGCTCCACATTTAATAACTTACTTGATCTCTTCATTGCCTCATGCCTCTATATTGTTCTGTTTAGCCTGTTTGTTTCCACTGTACCACTGGTGGTTCGAAATTGGAACGCACCATAAAAGGACGTTATTACTGCATTAAACCGTATAAACCGTCATGTCATACATCGTTAGAAAGCTTAAAGTCTCATGTTCCATCGAGCCCACATACAAGCATAAGGACTCACAAGGTTATAATCATGTTCTGAAGTAAGCAGACAGACAGATTCTAGTCTAAATTGAGTGTGGTTCCTACCTGTTCCTCGTGTCTTTAATCACAGCGTGAAATATCGCCGTAAACGTGGTATTCATACTTCGCCAACATGCCAAGCTATTAGAATATCAAGCCTTGTAATCCAAAATTATATGGTGCCCTCACAATCTTGGTAGTTTCTCTGGCCAAGTTTTGACGTAGAGAAATCTAGATCATGCATCATTTCTCGGTTTTGATCGCGTGTATCTTTTTCCGTGTGCGCGCTACATTCTCACTCAGCACAACGCTGAAATCTGTGGGTTGTGCAGTTCCAATGAACTTGTTTAGCCAATAGCATAAGTATTTTCAAGGATACTCCCAAGCTAACCAATGAAATCCCACAGTCCCCATTGGCCCACGTGGGAAAAACTGACAGCAATCCCACCAGTCAAAGAAAGAGGTAATAAAATGGCATTCCTGTGTAGCCAATAGGCAGACGAGTGAATGATATCAAACAGGCCAAAAAAACTATCCCTGGGATGGTCCTCAGCCCTTTCATTGCAAAATAGCCGTCTTATGTCATTTCACCATTTCATCAAATTATGATTACTTATTCCTATAAATAATGTATGTACTTCTTTAGGCATGTGTATGAGTGATGTGGATGTGTTTTGTATTCAGAAGTTATGTATTTAGCACTTTTGGGCTTTTTTGGAAATAGAAATGAGACAAAGCACCAGACATTCTGTAGAATACATATATACAATCCATTTTATAAGTCATTTTCTTCTGATTTTTTCTGTTACTAGTTGAGACATGTGGCTAGGGTATATTTTAGTATATAGCCCATGTAATATGCTTACAGTAGTGCTTTTATTATTTTTCAGATGATTTACTGGACGGAAATAGAAATTCTGTGTTCTAACTCTGTAGCTCTGTGTCAGTAGGCCTAGTGTCACAATGCCACTAGAAACATCAAACTGAGAGTGTTAGCTTCAAAATGAACTCAGGTCATCCCAGAGGCCAAAGCATGTGGAAACTGCAGCAG
>NC_045746.1:22417350-22417504 GCF_008692095.1 Etheostoma spectabile | reverse complement strand
CTGTCTTGCTTTACTTCAGAACATGATTATAACCGTTGTGAGTCACCTTATTGCTTGTATGTGGGCTCGATGGAATCATGAGACTTTAAGCTTTCTAACGATGTATGACATGAGCGTGTTTATGACGGTTTAATGCAAGTAATAACGTCCTTTT
>NC_045746.1:22417163-22417340 GCF_008692095.1 Etheostoma spectabile | reverse complement strand
CCAATTTCGAACCACCAGTGGTACAGTGGAAACAAACAGGCTAAACAGAACAATATAGAGGCATGAGTGCAATGAAGAGATCAAGTAAGTTATTTAAATGTGGAGCATAGTGCAAGGATACTGGGATAAATAGTAATATGTTATTATATTACAATATGAACAGTATGAACATTATGG
>NC_045746.1:22416985-22417153 GCF_008692095.1 Etheostoma spectabile | reverse complement strand
AATAGAAAATGAGAACGATGAATGAATAACAAATAAGAGATGTGAGAATGGGAATAATGAGTAAATAGAAAATAATAAATGATAAGTGAGATATGAGAATGATGAATAAAACTAAATACTAAATAAGTGGAATAATAAGTGGAACCAGTGAACAGGTGCTGTAGAGAC
>NC_045746.1:22416675-22416813 GCF_008692095.1 Etheostoma spectabile | reverse complement strand
GTTGTGTCCGGGGTGAGAAGGGTCTGCAGTGATGGTTCCTGCCCGTTTCCTGACTCTGAAGAGTATAAGTCATGAACGGAGGGCAGGTTGGCACCGATGATCCTTTCTGCTGTCCTAACTGTCCGTTGTAGTCCGCTC
>NC_045746.1:22416576-22416665 GCF_008692095.1 Etheostoma spectabile | reverse complement strand
TGGTGGCAGATCCAAACCAGACAGTGTTGGACGTCCAGAGGACAGACTGGATGATGGCTGTGTAGAAGTGGACCAGCAGCTCCTTAGGC
>NC_045746.1:22411156-22416566 GCF_008692095.1 Etheostoma spectabile | reverse complement strand
TCCTGAGCTGGTGCAGGAAGTACATCCTCTGCTGGGCCTTTTTGATGATGGTGATTGAGTTGGGCTCCCACTTCAGGTCCTGGGATATAGTGGATCCTAGAAACCTGAAGGATTCCACAGCAGACACAGGGCTGTTGAGTATGGTGATGAAACGAGTGCCATCATTACTTTGAGAAATGACGGTCAGTTGGTCCGGAGAATTGCAAAAACTTTGAATGTGTCCCCAAGTGCAGCGTAAAAACCATCAATCAGTCATCAGTCACCTCTGCTGCTGAGGATAAGTTCATCCGAGTCACCAGACTTAGAAACACACAGTTAACAGCAGACTCAGATTAGAGACCAGATGAATACTACACAGAGTTGTAGCAGCAGCAGACATCTTTAGAACAACTGTTAAGAGGAGCGAATTAGGCCTTCATGGTCACTAGCAGGTAGGAAACCACTGCTAAAGAAAGGCAACAAGGAGATAGATTTGTTTGGACCAAGAAACACGGAATGGACATTAGACCAGTGGAAATCTGGGCTTTGGTCTGATGGGTCAAATTGAGATCTTTGGTTCCAACTGCCTTGTCTTTGCGCGACGCATAAAAGATGGATTCTACATGCCTGGTTCCCACGCAAAGTATAGAGGAGAAGATGTGATTGTGGGGGGTGCTTTTCTTCAAGTGTAGAAATGAACAGATAGATTGGCTGGTTTCTATATGAGATTCAGTGTTGGAGGAAAACTAATTATAACTGTGCAAGATAAAATTAAATGTATGATGAAAACTTTAAAGATGCCATGAAAACATAAAGTATGTTCAGAAATGCGCACTTTAATTATAAGTGAAGACGTGCTCTGAGTGGTGTTTAATGTTAAACTGCTGAGGGGTTTCATTGGAGCTGGCTAAGCACCGGTCTGCCATGGTCAGAGCAGAACTACCTGGCAGAGAGTTTAGGAGATAGAAAGTAAAGAGAGGGGATGAAATACACACAACCACACACCACACACCACACACACACACACACACACACCCACACACACACACACACACACCACACACACGTTAGACCAAAAGAAGCACATGACAAAAGCGAATTACTATATAAGCCTTATCACAGTGATGTAGAACCTCTTTCCCAGACAGTTGTGTTGGACGCCAGCTCTGCTGGGAAAAGCAGCTTTCTGAACATGTGGGGGCCTGAGCTAGGGATTCTACACCAGGGGTACTTCTGACGTTGGCAGGGGGAAAGACTGTCCAAAAACACTATCTGTATATATAATGTACTGTACATACATTGTGCTGTCAGTGGATGTATTGCAATTGCATTATTGCAAAACATTTTAATGATGTCAATTTTTTTTAATCAAGAGGTTAATGTTCTTTTGGCCTAGAACCTTTGTAGTTTTTTCAGATGCTGTTACAACAACTAGTAACATTAGAAAAACTACAACACCACACCAGATTTAGCTAGACCGGAAACAACAGGTCTGCCACACACACGCCGGCAAAGAGTAGTAACATAGCTGCAAACTATTTGCTTTTTTGCAAAATCGCCGTTTTGAACGGGAGGAAATGGCATCCACGTGATTGTGTCGATCCAAAGAGTTTTTATTTGGGGACGTAGTAACACTACACTAGCAGCAGGTAATGTTAGCCTACCGTTAGCTAGCAGCTGTAGTAAACATGGATAAATGCTGTTGACAGCTAAACAGTGTACCGTGTGATGGTATTTCACCTGGAGAGGACTGAGAGTTTAATCATTTGACAGCACTAATATAAATATATCAATTGTAACACCCTGAATGCTAAATATGCACACATATAAGAGTGCTTGAAAACTAGTTAGCAATAGTAATGGCTGAACGGTTGAAATAATTTGCTCAAGTTATTGCATAAGCAACTGAAATGGTTAGCTAAAAGTAGGTCTACCAACTAACCAGTTAGCTCCAGTGCATGTGCAACCCCCAACCAAGATGGAAAAGAGAGCTGAACTCACGGAGAAAAGAGAAGCTGCAGCAATGTGCCAGCAACAAGAATATGGTGTTTTTTGACAAACCATTTAATTATTAAAATAAAAATAATAATAAATTAATAAAATTAATTTAATTTTAGTACAACCTCTAAAGACAAATACAACCTGAAAATGAGCAAATATGAGCACATTGACTAAAAGGCTAATTGATTTCCAAACTTACACTGGCCGTTCATAAAACCGATGCAACAATACGTCCACACTGAACTCCACAGCGGTAACAGCTATCACGCGGCCGTTAAAACACAATGCTTTTCGACCCACGGCATCTCTGTGTCACTCCTGCTTCTACTGAAACTTTCTCCAACTCACCTGGCAATCACGGCTCAGCAGGCTACTCAAAGGGTAATTACCATTATTCAACCTGACCCTCTTTCCCATGTACGTTTTGTGGTCTAAGTGACTGAGGGGACGGCAATCTTTGACATCGGTCCAGTATTAAGTGAGATCACTGCAGTCTGCATTGGCGAAACAAGCTACAATGTAAGTAACTGTCAAGATTGTATTTAGCTTCACAAAAAGAGCTTGTTTTGCCGCTGACAGGCTCAGATTAATATTCTAAGTGTTGACAACATGTTTTATTAGTTTGTTGACCTTATATGATAAAACAGTCCCTCCAGTAGTTTGCTAAGTCGCATCACAACATTTTCAGGAATATAACCATTCACCGTAAATTCGGTGCTACTCACAATTTTGACCAATCACACAACTTCACAGCAATTTGACCAATTACAGCAGTCCTACGTGTCAGACTTTGCGCAGTATGTGACGCTGACAGCCAGGCGAAGCGGGGGTGAGAACGTGTTGACGTCACACACTACAAGCCACAATTCATTAACTTGTTTCTGATATTCTGAAGACAAGGTGTGTGACTCGAAATCTCACATTTACCAACAAACGTACAGCGAAAGACAGTGCAAAACATTTCAGAGCGTCCTGCCAACCTGTATACATTTTCACATCAATGTACGCTGTAAAAATCCCTGAAAGCTGCTGTTCTGTCAATCCTGTCAGCTCCTCTCACACACACACACACACACAAACAAACACTCAAGATGGCGCCGCAGATGGCCGCCTCTGGACTACGCTCCATTGTGCTTTTTGTGTTTTTGTTTACTTTGTCGTTTTATTCCAACATCTCTGGTAACATTTAGCAGAGATGAGCTCTTAAATATTGGACTTTCAAATCCTCATATTTCCACCGCTATTTTCCGAACCTGGAACTTTTTCAGAGTATTAGTTGGAGGCGCAGCAGCTCTCTTGGATCCACCGGAGACGACGGAGGGGGAAGCGCGCTGGCGCGCTCGTTAAATTAAGGAGCGGGGCTTCGCACCGCGCTCCCCTCTATCCACTGGCGAATGTCGCTCTCTGGCCAACAAATGGTGAAACTGTGCTCCTCACAGAACTAACTTGGACTTCTTAAGATCTGCCGCCCTCTGCTTTACCGAATCCTGGCTACTCCGCTCATCCCGGACAGCGCACTTCTTCTCCTACCGGGATTCAATCTTACCGGGCGGATCGCGTTCTGGAGCTCACGGGGAAAACAAAGGGAGGCGGACTCTGTCTCTACATAAACGAAGGTTGGTGTACAGATGTCACAGTTCTGGAAAATCATGCAACCCCCACTTAGAGTCACTATTCATAAACAAACCATTTTATTCACCGAGGGAGTTCTCCTCTTTCATTCTGGTCGCCGTCTACATCCCACCTCAGGCCTGTGTTAGTGAGGCGTTACTGCACCTGGCCGACCAGATTACTAACGTGGAGAAAAAACATCCTGACTCCCTGCTCAATGCTCTTGGGGACTTCAACAAAGCAATCTCAGCCACGAACTCCCAAAGTATAGGCAGCAATTAAGTGTCCCACCGGTACACAAATATACTGGACCACTGCTATACTACATTAAAGGACTCCCTATCGCTCTGTCCACGTGCAGCCTGGGACTCTCTGATCACGTCTGGGTCATCTTGTCCCGACATACAGGCAGAAACTAAAATCTGTTAAACCTGTTGTAAAAGGTGAAAAGCTGGATTACTGGCCTGCTTTGACTGCACTGATTGGAGTGTTTTTGAGGCTGCAGCCACCGATCTGGACGAACTAACTGACACTGTGACATCTTATATCAGCTTTGTTGAGAGTGTGTGCCAAAAAAAACCTTCTGCACATACAACACCAAAAACCCTGGTTCACAGTAAGACTCAGGCAGCTCCGTCAGTCCAAAGAGGAGACCTTCAGAAGTGGGGACAGAGTCCTGTATAATCAGGCCAGGAACACACTGACCAAAGAGATCAAAGCAGCTAAGAGGAGCCATGCTAAAAAGCTGGAAAACAGCTTTTCAAAACAACGATCCTCGGTCAGTGTGGAGAGGCCTGCAGACTCCCTCACTACAGGAGACCATCCCCAACACTGCTGGTTCTCAACGACTGGCTGACGAGCTGAACAGCTTCTACTGTGGTTTGAAAAGACCACAGTCCACACCCTCAGCCACACGATCACCACTCACACTTCAATCAGTCACCTCCCCACCTGTACACTGTCACCTACCCCCCTGTGACCCCTCACCTGCACTCACGATCTGTGAAGTGGATGTGCCCAGCCTTTCCAGAGGCAGGAAGACCAAAAGGCTCCTGCCTGAAAATCGTGCGACCAGCTGGCCCCCATCTTCACTCAGATCTTCAACAGATCTCTGAGCTATCTGAAGTTCCCTCCTGCTTCAAAACATATCCCAGTCCAAAAAAACCTCCATCTCTGGAGTAAATGACTACAGGCCTGTCGCCCTGACATCGTAGTCATGAAGTCCTTTAAAAGACTGGTGTTGGCCCACCTGAAGGACATCACAGTCCCTTGCTGGACGCCCTGCAGTTTTGCCTACAGGGCTAAAAGGTCGGTGGATGATGCGTCAAATGGGACGCATTACATCCTGAAACACCTCGACTCACCAGGGGCTTATGCAAGGATCCTGTTTGTGGACTTCAGCTCGGCGTTCAACACCATCATCCCGGACATCCTCAGTACCAAACTCTCCCAGCTCACTGTGCCAGCCTCCACTTGTCAGTGGGTCACAAACTTCCTGACTGACAGGAGTCACCAGGTGAGGCTGGGGACATCACATCCAGTACACAGACTATTAGCACTGGCGCCCCCCAGGGGTGTGTGCTCTCCCCACTGCTTTTCTCCTTCTACACCAATGATGCACCTCAGGAGACCATCTGTTAAACTCCTGAAGTTCGCTGGACACAAACCGTCATCGGCCTCATCCGGGACGGTGATGAGTCGGCCTACCGACGGGAGGTGGATCAGCTGGCTCTCTGGTGCAGTCAGAACAACCTTGGCTCAACACACTCAAAACGTGTGGAGATGAATCGGACTCAGGAAGAGACCCCCACTCTTCACC
>NC_045746.1:22410985-22411131 GCF_008692095.1 Etheostoma spectabile | reverse complement strand
AGAAAAGCAGTGGGGAGAGCACACACCCCTGGGGGGCGCCAGTGCTAATAGTCTGTGTACTGGATGTGATGTCCCCAGCCTCACCTGGTGACTCCTGTCAGTCAGGAAGTTTGTGACCCACTGACAAGTGGAGGCTGGCACAGTGA
>NC_045746.1:22408766-22410960 GCF_008692095.1 Etheostoma spectabile | reverse complement strand
TAAGCCGAACCCTACAAGATTGTGAGGGCACAGATAAATTTGGATTACAAGGCTTGGATATTCTAATGCTTGGCATGTTGGCGAAGTATGATACCACGTTTACGGCGATATTTCACGCTGTGATTAAAGACACGAGGAGACAGGTAGGAACACACTCAATTTAGACTAGATAGTCTGTCGTGCTTTACTTCAGAACAGATTATAACGTTGTGAGTCACCTTATTGCTTGTATGTGGGCTCGATGGAATCATGAGACTTTAAGCTTTCTAACGATGTATGACATGAGCGTGTTTATGACGGTTTTAAGCAATAATAACGTCTTTTATGGTGCGTTCCAATTTCGAACCACCAGTGGTACAGTGGAAACAAACAGGCTAAACAGAACAATATAGAGGCATGAGGCAAAGAAGAGATCAAGTAAGTTATTAAATGTGGAGCCATAGTGCAGGATACTGGGATAAATAGTAAGATGTATTATATACAATATGAACAGTATGAACATTATGGCAGTTCTGAAATGAAAATGAGAACGATGAATGAATAACAATAAGAGATGTGAGAATGGGAATAATGGTAAATAGAAAATAATAAATGATAAGTGAGATATGAGATGATGAATAAACTAAATACTAAAATAAGTGGATAATAAGTGGAACCAGGGAACAGGTGCTGTAGAGACAGTGATTACTGGGTTATTGACCAGAATTGAACCTGACACTGACGGTCAGAAGTCAGCTGTCATCAGAGAGATGGCTTGTGGGTAGAAACTGTTCCTGAATCTGTCGGTTTTGGCGTACAGTGCTCTGTAGCGCCTACCAGAGGGGAGAAGTTGGAACAGGTTGTGTCCGGGGTGAGAAGGGTCTGCAGTGATGGTTCCTGCCCGTTCCTGACTCTGAAGAGTATAAGTCATGAACGGAGGGCAGGTTGGCACCGATGATCCTTTCTGCTGTCCTAACTGTCGTGTAGTGCTCCGGTCCTTTTTGTGGCGCAGATCCACAACAGACAGTGTTGGAGTCCAGAGGACAGACTGGATGATGGCTTTGTAGAAGTGGACAGCAGATCCTTAGGCAGGTTGAGCTTCTGAGCTGGTGCAGGAAGTACATCCTTGCGGCCTTTTTGATGATGGTGATTGAGTGGGTCCCACTTCAGGTCCTGGGATATAGTGGATCCTAGAAACCTGAAGGATTCCACAGCAGACACAGGGCTGTTGAGTATGGTGATGGGGGAAGAGTGGGGGGTCTCTTCCTGAACCACGATCAATCTCCACAGTTTTGAGTGTTGAGCTCAAGGTTGTTTGACTGCACCAGAGAGCCAGTGATCCACCTCCCGTCTGTAGGCGACTCATCACCGTCCCGGATGAGGCCGATGACGGTTGTGTCGTCAGCGAACTCAGGAGTTTAACAGAGGGTCTCCTGAGGTGCCGTCATTGGTGTAGAAGGAGAAAAAGCAGTGGGGAGGCACACACCCTGGGGGCGCCAGTGCTAATAGTCTGTGTATGGATGTGATGTCCCCAGCCTCACCTGGTGATCCTGTCAGTCAGGAAGTGTGACCCACTGACAAGTGGAGGCTGGCACAGTGAGCTGGAGAGTTTGGTACTGAGGATGTCGGGATGATGGTGTTGAAAGCCGAGCTGAGTCCACAAACAGGATCCTTGCAAAGCCCTGGTGAGTTGAGGTGTTGCAGGATGTAATGCAGTCCCATGTTGACTGCATCATCCACCGACCTTTTAGCCCTGTAGGCAAAACTGCAGGGCGTCCAGCAAGGGGACTGTGATGTCCTTCAGGTGGGCCACCCCAGCTTTTAAAGGACTTCATGACTACAGATGTCAGGGCGACAGGCCTGTAGTCATTTACTCCAGAGATGGAGGGTTTTTTGGGGACTGGGATGATGTTTTGAAGCAGGAGGGAACTTCAGATAGCTCCAGAGATCTGTTGAAGATCTGAGTGAAGATGGGGGGCCAGCTGGTCTGCACAGATTTTCAGGCAGGAGCCTTCTGGTCTTCTGCCTCTGGAAGAGCTGGTGCACATCCACTTCACAGATCGTGAGTGCAGGTGAGGGGTCACAGGGGGGTAGGTGACAGTGTACAGGTGGGGGAAGGTGACTGATTGAAGTGTGAGTTGGTGAGTCGGTGTGGCTGAGGGGTGTGACTGTGGTCTTTTCAAACCTACAGTAGAAGCTGTTCAGCTCGTCAGCC
>NC_045746.1:22406835-22408741 GCF_008692095.1 Etheostoma spectabile | reverse complement strand
GGACAGATCACCCCAAACCAGACAGTGTGGAGTCCAGAGGACAGACTGGATGATGGCTGTGTAGAGTGGACCAGCAGCTCCTTAGGCAGGTTGAGCTTCCTGAGCTGGTGGGCAGGAAGTACACCTGCTGGGCTTTTTGATGTGGTGATTGAGTGGGCCCCACTTCAGGTCCTGGGATATTGGATCCTAGAAACCTGAAGGATTCCACAGCAGACACAGGGCTGTTGAGTATGGTGAGGGGGGAAGAGTGGGGGGTCTCTTCTGAAGTCCACGATCATCCCCACAGTTTTGAGTGTGTTGAGCTCAAGGTTGTTCTGACTGCACCAGAGAGCCAGCTGATCCACCTCCCGTCTGTAGGCCGACTCATCACCGTCCCGGATGAGGCCGATGACGGTGTGTCGTCAGCGAACTCAGGAGTTTAACAGAGGGTCTCCTGAGGTGCAGTCATGGTGTGAGAAGGAGAAAAGCAGTGGGGAGAGCACACACCCCTGGGGGCGCCAGTGCTAATAGTGTTGTGTATGGATGTGATGTCCCCAGCCTCACCTGGTGATCCTGTCAGTCAGGAAGTTTGACCACTGACAAGTGGAGGCTGGACAGTGAGCTGGGGAGTTGGTACTGAGGATGTCGGGATGATGGTGTTGAACGCCGAGCTGAAGTCCACAAACAGGATCCTTGCATAAGCCCCTGGTGAGTGAGGTGTTGCAGGATGGAATGCAGTCCCATGTTGACTGCATCATCCACCGACCTTTTAGCCCTGTAGGCAAAACTGCAGGGCGTCCAGCAAGGGGACTGTGATGTCCTTCAGGTGGGCCAACACCAGTCTTTTAAAGGACTTCATGACTACAGATCAGGGCGGACAGGCCTGTAGTCATTTACTCCAGAGGATGGAGGGTTTTTTGGGGACTGGGATGATTGACGTTTGAAGCAGGAGGGAACTTCAGATAGCTCCAGAGATCTGTTGAAGATCTGAGTGAAGATGGGGGGCCAGCTGGTCTGCACAGATTTTCAGGCAGGAGCCTTTCTGGTCTTCTGCCTCTGGAAGAGCTGGCACATCCACTTCACAGATCGTGGTGCAGGTGAGGGGTCACAGGGGGGTAGGTGGACAGTGTACAGGTGGGGGAAGGTGACTGATTGAAGTGTGAGTGGTGGTCGTGTGGCTGAGGGGTGTGACTGTGGTCTTTTCAAACCTACAGTAGAAGGTTCAGCTCGTCAGCCAGCGTTGAGAACAGCAGTGTTGGGGAGGGTCTCCTGTTTAGGGAGGTCTGCAGGCCTCTCCACACTGACCGAGGATCGTTGTTTGAAAAGCTGTTTTCCAGCTTTTTAGCATGGCTCCTCTTAGCTGCTTTGATCTCTTTGGTCAGTGTGTTCCTGGCCTGATTATACAGGACTCTGTCCCCACTTCTGAAGGTCTCCTCTTTGGACTGACGGAGCTGCCTGAGTCTTACTGTGAACCAGGGTTTTTGGTTGTTGTATGTGCAGAAGGTTTTTTTTGGCACACACGTCCTCACAAAAGCTGATATAAGATGTCACAGTGTCAGTTAGTTCGTCCAGATCGGTGGCTGCAGCCTCAAAAACACTCCAATCAGTGCAGTCAAAGCAGGCCAGTAAATCCAGCTTTTCACCCTCTTTACAACAGGTTTAACAGATTTTAGTTTCTGCCTGTATGTCGGGACAAGATGAACCAGACAGTGATCAGAGAGTCCCAAGGCTGCACGTGGGACAGAGCGATAGGAGTCCTTTAATGTAGTATAGCAGTGGTCCAGTATATTTGTGTACCTGGTGGGACACTTAATATGCTGCCTATACTTTGGGAGTTCGTGGCTGAGATTTGCTTTGTTGAAGTCCCCAAGAGCATTGAGCAGGGAGTCAGGATGTTTTTTCTCCACGTTAGTAATCTGGTCGGCCA
>NC_045746.1:22406654-22406825 GCF_008692095.1 Etheostoma spectabile | reverse complement strand
CGCCTCACTAACACAGGCCTGAGGTGGGATGTAGACGGCGACCAGAATGAAAGAGGAGAACTCCCTCGGTGAATAAAATGGTTTGTTTATGAATAGTGACTCTAAGTGGGGGTTGCATGATTTTTCCAGAACTGTGACATCTGTACACCAACCTTCGTTTATGTAGAGACA
>NC_045746.1:22404046-22406643 GCF_008692095.1 Etheostoma spectabile | reverse complement strand
CCTTTGTTTTCCCCGTGAGCTCCAGAACGCGATCCGCCCGGTAAAGATTGAATCCCGGTAGGAGAAGAAGTGCGCTGTCCGGGATGAGCGGAGTGAGCCAGGATTCGGTAAAGCAGAGGGCGGCAGATCTTAAGAAGTCCAAGTTAGTTCTGTTGAGGAGCAGCAGTTCATCCATTTTGTTGGCCAGAGAGCGGACATTCGCCAGGTGGATAGAGGGGAGCGCGGTGCGAAAGCCCCGCTGCCTTAATTTAACGAGCGCGCCAGCGCGCTTCCCCCTCCGTCGTCTCCGGTGGATCCCATAGAGAGCTGCTGCGCCTCCAACTAATAACTCTGAAAAAGTTCCAGGTTCGGAAAATAGCGGTGGAAAAATATGAGGATTTGAAAGTCCAATATTTAAGAGCTCATCTCTGCTAAATGTTACCAGAGAATGTTGGAATAAAACGGACAAAGTAAACAAAAACACAAAAAGCACAATGGAGCGTAGTCCAGAGGCGGCCATCTGCGGCGCCATCTTGATGTTTGTTTGTGTGTGTGTGTGTGTGAGAGAGAGCTGACAGGATTGACAGAACAGCAGCTTTCAGGGATTTTTATTACAGCGTACATTGATGTGAAAATGTATACAGGTTGGCAGGACGCTCTGAAATGTTTTGCACTGTCTTTCGCTGTACGTTTTGTTGGTAAATGTGAGATGTTCGAGTCACACACACTTGTCTTCAGAATATCAGAAACAAGTTAATGAATTTGGCTATGTACGTGTGTGACGTCAACACGTTCTCACCCCCGCTTCGTCATTGCCTGTCAGCGTCACATACTGACGCAAAGTCTGACACGTAGGACTGCTGTAATTGGTCAAATTGCTGTGAAGTTGTGGTGATTGGTCAAAATTGTGAGTAGCACCGAATTTACGGTGAATGGTTATATTCCTGAAAATTGTTGTGATCGCGACTTAGCAAACTACTGGAGGGACTGTTTTATCATATAAGGTCAACAGAAACTAAATAAAACATGTTGTCATACACTTAGAATATTAATCTGAGCCTGTCAGCGGCAAAACAAGCTCTTTTTTGAAGCTAAATACAATCTTGACAGTTACTTACATTGTAGCTTGTTTCGCCAATGCAGACTGCAGTGATCTCACTTAATACTGGACCGATGTCAAAGATTGCCGTTCCCATCAGTCACTTAGACACAAGAACGTACAGTGGGAAAAGAGGGTCCAGGTTGAATAAATGGTAATTACCCTTTGAGTAGCCGTGCTGAGCCAGTGATTGCCAGTGTGAGTTGGAGAAAGTTTCAGTAGAAGCAGGAGTGACACAGAGAGTGCCAGTGGGTCTGAAAAGCATTGTGTTTTAACGGCCGCGTGATAGCTGTTACCGCTGTGGAGTTCAGTGTGGACGTTATTGTTGCATCGGTTTTATGAACGGCCAGTGTAAGTTTGGAAATCAATTAGCCTTTTTAGTCAATGTGCTCATATTATGCTCATTTTCAGGTTGTATTTGTCTTTAGAGGTTGTACTAAAATTAAATTAATTTTATTAATTTATTATTATTATTATTTTAATTAATTAAATGGTTTGTCAAAAAACACCATATTCTTGTTGTCTGGCACATTGCTGCAGCTTCTCTTTTCTCCGTGAGTTCAGCTCTCTTTTCCATCTTGGTTGGGGGTTGCACATGCACTGGAGCTAACTGGTTAGTTGGTAGACCTACTTTTAGCTAACCATTTCAGTTGCTTATGCAATAACTTGAGCAAATTATTTCAACCGTTCAGCCATTACCTATTGCTAACTAGTTTTCAAGCACTCTTATATGTGTGCAATATTTAGCATTCAGGTGTTACAATTGATATATTTATATTAGTGCTGTCAAATGATTAAAACTCTCCAGTCCTCTCCAGTGAAATACCATCACACGGTACACTGTTTAGCTGTCAACAGCATTTATCCATGTTTACTACAGCTGCTAGCTAACGGTAGGCTAACATTACCTGCTGCTAAGTGTAGTGTTGACTAGCGTCCCCAAATAAAAACTCTTTGGATCGACACAAATCACGTGGATGCCATTTTCCCGTTCAAAACGGCGATTTTTGCAAAAAAGCAAATAGTTTGCAGCTATGTTACTACTCTTTGGCCGGCGTGTGTGTGGCGTACCTGTTGTTTCCGGTCTAGCTAAATCTGGTGTGGTGTTGTAGTTTTTCTAATGTTACTAGTTGTTGTAACAGCATCTGAAAAAACTACAAAGGTTGCTAGGCCAAAAAGAACATTAACCTCTTGATTAAAAAAAATTGACATCATTAAAATGTTTTTGCAATAATGCAATTGACAATACATTCCACTGACAGCACTAATGTATGTACAGTACATTATATATACAGTATGTGTTTTTGGACAGTCTTTCCCCCTGCCAACGTCAGAAGTACCCCTGGTGTAGAATCCCTAGCTCAGGCCCCCAACATGTTCAGAAAGCTGCTTTTCCCCAGCAGAGCTGGCGTCCAACACAACTGTCTGGGAAAGAGGTTATACATCACTGTGATAAGGCTTATATAGTAATTCTGCTTTGTCATGTGCTTCTTTTGGTCTAACGTGTGTGTGTGTGTGT
>NC_045746.1:22399690-22404036 GCF_008692095.1 Etheostoma spectabile | reverse complement strand
GTGTGTGTGTGTGTGTATTTCATCCCCTCTCTTTACTTTCTATCTCCCTAAACTCTCTGCCAGGTAGTTCTGCTCTGACCAGATGGCAGACCGGTGCTTAGCCAGCTCCAATGAAACCCCTCAGCAGTTTAACATTAAACACCACTCAGAGCACGTCTTCACTTATGAATTAAAGTGCGCATTTCTGAACATACTTTATGTTTTCATGGCATCTTTAAAGTTTTCATCATACATTTAATTTTATCTTGCACAGTATAATTAGTTTTTCCTCCAACACTGTAATCTCTATATAGAAACCAGCCAATCTGATCTGTTCATTTCTACACTTGAAGAAAAGCACCCCCCCACAATCACATCTTCTCCTCTATACTTTGCGGTGGGAACCAGGCATGTAGAATCCATCCTTTTATGCGTCGCGCAAAGACAAGGCAGTTGGAACCAAAGATCTCAAATTTGGACTCATCAGACCAAAGCCCAGATTTCCACTGGTCTAATGTCCATTCCTTGTGTTTCTTGGTCCAAACAAATCTATCTCCTTGTTGCCTTTCTTTAGCAGTGGTTTCCTACCTGCTATGTGACCATGAAGGCCTGATTCGCTCCTCTTAACAGTTGTTCTAAAGATGTGTCTGCTGCTACAACTCTGTGTAGTATTCATCTGGTCTCTAATCTGAGCTGCTGTTAACTTGTGATTTCTAAGGCTGGTGACTCGGATGAACTTATCCTCAGCAGCAGAGGTGACTGATGACTGATTGATGGTTTTTACGGCTGCACTTGGGGACACATTCAAAGTTTTTGCAATTCTCCGGACCAACTGACCGTCATTTCTCAAAGTAATGATGGCCACTCGTTTCTCTTTACTTAGCTGATTGGTTCTTGCCATAATATGAATCCTAACAGTTGTCCAATAGGGCTGTCGGCTGTGTATCCTCCTGACTTCTTCACAACACAACTGATGGTCCCAACCCCATTAATGAGGCAAGAAATTCCACTAATTAACCCTGACAAGGCCCACATGTGAAGTGAAAACCATTTCAGGTGACTACCTCATGAAGCTCATTGAGAGAACACCAAGGGTTTGCAGCACTATCAAAGAAGCAAAGGGTGGCTACTTTGAAGAAACTAGAATATAAGACATGTTTTCAGTTATTTCACACTTTTTTGTTAAGTACATAATTCCACATGTGTTCATTCATAATTGTAATACCTAATAGTCATGACAATAAAGGAAACATATTGAATTAGAAGGTGTGTCTAAACTTTATGCACTGGTGTTGGATCGGTATTTGGTATCGGACAATACACAAGTTCAGGTTGCAAAATCGGTATAAAGAGGGCTAACGTTACCTGTTGCTAAAAAAAACTCTTCAGAGCTATACAATTCACATGGATGACATATATACAGTATCAATTCCAATGGACTAAATTAGGTGGTATTGAATTGCTGCATTGACTTGCGTGCTCAGCAATACCAGCATTTTAGGCAGCGTCAGAGGCATTTCCGATAACTTGTATTGGTAATGGAACAACTCTAACTACAAAAAAAACATATTTTATTTATATAGTAAACATGGTTACAGGGCTCAGAGGAGTCCAAAATTAGCTTCTTCGTCTTTTTAGGGTTCAGCCGCAGATGGTTAAATCTGCCCCACCCAACAAAGCCTGGTATCTACACCCCACAATGACATCAGAGAAAACCCGCAAGTGGCGTGACTCCGAGCTGTAGCTAAAGTCAGAAGTTTACAGAGTAAGTGCGCGTTCAGCTGGCGCTGGCCATCAGACAGTCAAAAAACATCAAAAACGCAGGTCCTTTTATATATTTTAAATTGGGGTAGCGCGTTTAGGCTGCGACGGAGTTTGCCACAGGGGGGACACTTAAAAAAATGCAGCGAAAAGTTGAGAATTAGTCAACTTTTGGTAGAACGCAACCAGTGGTGTAGTCTAATGTATTGTAGTAGGTATACTGTATGTATGTATGTATGTATGTATATTGGCCAGAATCTGCCTTTGGGGGGAGGATGGGGGCCAAATCATAGTGTGGGGTCTGGGTGGCCATCAAAGACTTCATTTCCTGTATTTGGCTACACGTTTAGGCACCAATTTACGGTGGAAATACCTTTATTTAGCCAATGTGAAGAAAGTAAAACACAGTTTACGATCAAAAATATATCAAAACTATAATGTAAAGCATGTTGTTGCATGTCATTGGGCATTTAATGTGGGTATATGGAAATCCTGGAGCTTTCTCATACCGCATACACCTGCATATCACATTAACTGCACCGCTGAAAGCAAGCAGACGTCACGCTGCGGTGGCCATTCATGTCACTGGCTATCAGATTGGTCGGTGTGTTTTTTAGGCAGTGTGAGAGTCCCGTACAGGAAACAGGAAACATCAACTTAATCTCTCCCCAAAGCATGTTTTCCAAAACTATGAGGGTAATAAACCAAAACCCAAGCACTGAACTGCCCGGGAGTCTGTGTACTAGCTGAATGGCTGAATGTTTCTTGCAGCGCAAAGCACTCGCGGTCTCACGCATAGCTTTTTTCTTTCTTTCTCGCCTAATAAAGCTGCCTTCAAGTGCAGTTGGAAACGTCGAAATCTAATACTAATAAAACAATCTGGTGGAAAATCCGTAATTGTGAAATATAAAGTATTCTTGTGCTTTTTTGGGAGGGTTAAGCACATGCCTTTACCCCTTCAATACAAAGTCTGAACGCCTGTAAATACACCAGCATTTGCAACTCAGACATTATTAAGATCTGGAGGTGAAGCAGGTTTTCCTCTGGCCTCTATAGGTTTGTTCTCCCAGCATGCCTTTCTGGCTGAAAGGAGAATTGAGGCAGGAACTGGACTGTGTCCAATCTCTATTGATTTTTGGCCCACGCTGCCCTGTGTCCTAGTATTGGTGCAAATGCAGTGTGGGAATGTCTAGAAACAAATGGACTCCTTCATTGGTTGTGACAGCTGTGCGGGATTTGACGGACAGGAACTAATTTTTCCATCATACGCAAATAAAAACAAAAGAAGGAGAGCGAGTAAGTGGCTTATTAGAGGCAGGTGTTGAGCAAACCCTATAAATGCAAATATCAGTTAGACTGTTTCATTTCCATCATGAGAGATTATTTCTATTTCTACTGAAAAATATCCGTTATATTCTAAATATAGAACTTAGTGTTTTGACTGTAGCACTTTACATGATTTCTTTTTGTTAGATAGATGAATTCAGCACTCACACATCATTGTTAATTTTTTTTTTAAAGTTTCCAAGCAAATTAAAATATCTTAAAACAAATCCAACTTATTATTTGAAACATTAAAAATCGGCTTCACGATTTGAGAAATACTCCCACTGGTGAAAGACCGACTGGCCCATAGGCCACTGAGGTCCACAGATACAGGATTCACTTTGCCACATGAAGGTTTACACTAAAACATGATTTATAAAATCATGCCAAAAATTATTTGAATAGCTGTATGTATAAAGGCTTTAGAATGCCTATATATTGTAGGCCCAGTCTAATATGCAACTTCATTTTAAACAATATATGTAGTAGGGGGTCCCTGCTCCGTGTCTCTTTCAGTTAAGGGGTCCTTAAAGGTCCCAGGCATTAAAATTTTACTTTATGAGTTTTTTTTAATATTAAAATGACTTCCCCCAGCCTGCCTATAGCTAGAAATGTAGATAGGTGTAAACTGAGCCCTGGGTATCCTGCTCTGCCTTTGAGAAAATGAAAGCTTGGATGGGCTGATCTGGAATCTTGCCCCTTATGACCTCATAAGGGGCAAGGTTACCTCCACTTTCTCTGCTTTGCCCGCCCAGAGAATTTGGCCCACCCATGAGAGAGAGACATCCTGGCTTTGAAACCAAGGGGGTAAGTCTCTCCTCTCTAAGCAGAGCTCCTATGGCGCCATTTTGATGCTAATAAGCCATTACCCGCCATTTGACAGTGAATAACTTTACATATGAAATGTTTAAAGACTCTATTTGTCCATTGTTTATTTCTTAAGAACTACAACAATGTATAAAAAGCTCCATTATCTTGTAGCTAACGTTATGGCTTCGTAGCAGACGTTTTTGTATAAGCTACACAATAGGGTAATGATTGCAACATACTGTTGCATTGTAGAGGATTTACTGAACAGTACAGGATAAGCTTGCAGACAGTTTGGACTTCTATTTTCTGTTTAGGTTTAATGTGAAATAGCATATTAGTTAGCAGTAACTAGCCTATGTTATGTTATCTCCTAACATATACCTACGCTCTACGTCTCTGCTGATTCGGAATGATTGAGATTTCTCTTGCACAGCTTCCAGAAGACTTACAACTTTCAGGTTGCTCACGTC
>NC_045746.1:22398364-22399679 GCF_008692095.1 Etheostoma spectabile | reverse complement strand
GTCAAGCTCAGTTGGAGGCTGCACAGTAACGCTCAGCCAATACCAGAAAAGTGCTTCCATAACTGTCTATGTTTCAAATGAGCAAAGTGGCAGTTGGTCAAGGCCACATCCCCAGCCCCCACCTTGCCCCCCCCCCCTCTCCTTCCTCTCAATTGCTACAGACACAGAAATGGGACATACTAAGGAAAGCTCATTGTGGGAATGGCTCTAGTGGCTGGAATTCTGCACCAAGGCTGAATTTTGGGAAAGAGACTTCACATACAGTATTAGGGGACCACTAAGGTCTATATAAAAGAGACTTCAGATCCAGTATTAGGGGACCACTAAGGTTTATATAAAAGAGACTTCAGATCCAGTATTAGGGGACCACTAAGGTCTATATAAAAGAGACTTCAGATACAGTATTAGGGGACCACTAAGGTCTATGTAAAAGAGACTTCAGATACAGTATTAGGGGACCACTAAGGTCTATATAACAAAGACTTCAGATACAGTATTAGGGAACCACTAAGGTCTATATAAAAGAGACTTCAGATACAGTATTAGGGGACCACTAAGGTCTATATAACAAAGACTTCAGATACAGTATTAGGGAACCACTAAGGCGTATAAGAGCATCCAAAAACCACCATGTCATGGGACCTTTAAGTTTTGTATACTGCTGAAAAAACAGTATATAAACCATAGTGGCTTCAGGCTATTAGGCGGCAGGATTTGTCAGTACAGCTGTGAGATTCTACATCTCGTCGTGTGTATGTGTCTAGTCTCCATTTCATAACAGGTAACTTTGCTTTATCCAAATATACATATTTTTGTATAAGTCCTCTATCAGAAAAAGCAGCATACCTGTATTTTAGTTCCAATGGTGGACAGGATATGTTGGGGCTTTCTTTGTTGACCAGGAGAGAGTTATGAACCGAGGGCTTCACTCGCATCACGTTTGACATCTAAAAGGAAATTTAGCGTCACAGTCCTTCCAGTTAAAATGCACTCCTTTGGTTGTCTTGCTGCAGATTTAAAAAATGAAGAATAGGAACTATGTTTTGTTGCTGTTCCCTGACAGAAAAGTGTGGTTTAGATATCAGCAACGAACCCAATCCTGCCCCCCGGAGAGTCCACGCAAGCTACAGGTCCCCTTGTCCCATCCGGAAACCCCAGCCCCGGATATACATGTACATACAGCAGCTCACTGAGGAGGTAAACAAGTTGAGTAGAGAGGGGGATGAGGCTCGGAACGAGAGAGATGAAGTGATCAAATGCAGCGTCATGGCAGGCCTGTCGTGGTCAGGGTTTGACATTCTTCATCAGTATCTAG
>NC_045746.1:22395043-22398354 GCF_008692095.1 Etheostoma spectabile | reverse complement strand
CATCAAGCCAAGGGTCATGCGCAAATTTTCAAATGAAGGCCAGCTGCTCATTACTCTGGTCTGCGGCAGAACCCTACAACTGATTTAATGTGTAGTGTATTAGTTATTGCACGCATAACTTTTAGTGACATATTTACCCTATCGCTGGATCTCATGTATGCCAAAATGCCCTTCTTGATTATCTGGCTGGAAAGGGAATGCATGCGGAGCGCGGTACCAGCTGAAGTGCTTGGACTGTACCCAAGGCTTACTTTTATTAGCTACTGTTACGAGATAGGAATTAATTATTCAAAGAAGCTGAAAACTAGGTGGGAGATTTTTTCCTGTTATCAGCAATGCATACCAGTTATAGTTCATTAAGATTTTTTAATGGCCATCTACTGCACAGAATTCACAACTACTTTACTGGTCTTTTTTTATTAAGAAAGATATATGCACCCAGCATATCAATACTTTTGCAGCTCAACAAACACGTCTGAACAAGTTCGCCGTTCGCCCCTCAGTGGTCACTACAGATATGACTCAAAAATGTTGATCATGTGTGATAGTATGAATTTTGAATCAGAATGTCTGTCTGTTTCTGTGTTTGGGGATGTGCTGATCGGTCCTGCTGGTGGTTACTACAAACTCTACTACTGCTGAAACCACGTAGCTCGCATGTTGTTTTAATTGTGTGTTTACACAACCTGGTCTCACGCCAGTGAGAATGAGAAATGGTCACGTTATTTTGATTTGTTCATTTTTGTACGATTTTCAAACGTGACCTTTTCACGAACTGCCATGACACTGGGCTGCTTTGGGGGACGCAACAAAGGGGAACTGAAACGCCACACGGCAGCCACAACAACAGGATGGTTGTGGTTAGAAAGAGAATAACGCAGAAAGAAACTGCAACAGGCGGGACACAAAAAGTCCCGCGTCGTTTGAGCCATCCACCACACGACCAACCTCCCTGCACTGAGTTTCGGCTTTTCAAAATCGATTCCCGAAATAGGCTTCCCATTGAAAGACATTACTTCAAAATTAGTAACCAACACACGAAAATAAAACCTGTACACAAATCAATAGATTAAATAACGTGACAATTTCACAAACTGCCGTGAGACTGGGCTGGTTTGCATGGACATGATTATTCCGGTTATGAGGCTTATCCCATTTTTGATCATACTCGTGATGTGATGTTTACAGGGCTGTTCACACAGCAGACGCCGTGCCACAAAGCTTCATAGGTTACAGTGTGCCGTCTATTTGTTCTGTGGGCAAATCTTGGGTGAGAAAACACCAACTCTAACACTAAGAATAATATAGAAGACATTTGTATGCAAATCTTGCAAGAAAAAACTTTAACTCTAACACTAAAATTATTTATAAATAAGATCTAATAAATGATCAAATATGCATCCCCTGCTTGCAAAGCCTTTTAAATTTTTAACTCCCCCTATTTTTACAAGCAGACACACACACGCGCAACTCACTATCTTTGTGAGGACCCACCATTGACACAATGCATTCCCAAGTCTCAACCCTTAAACGGCCCTTCAAAGTTGTGGGGTCCAGCCTTTTGGCCACACAAACCTCTCCAGACCCCACATGTATATGTATTCCCGGTTTTTGGACCCCACGAATGTAGTTAAACAACAGAACACACAAACACACACACACACATTCTACCAATTCTACCAATAATCATTGTGTTCATACACTAACACAGAAAACGCATAGCTCCATGTCTTTGAGGTTGTTTTTATTTTAGAAATTTAACAAAACTCTTGACGTAGGTCCAAAGGAACCGAAACATTAGTAATATCAATCAGTTGTGATGCTGAACAAGAGCAAAGTGCGGTATCTTCCCGCTAGAAAATCAAAGAAAAACAAAACACAAACACTATTAAAAGCACATGCAACATCACATTAATTAAAATACATTATAAGGAAGGCACAATATGCACAATGTAGCTGTACTGAATTCCCACAAGGACTGTCCTCTGAGTGTTCTTCCCTTATCAGTAAAAACAGATGGCCAGTCAGTCAGCAGTCTATTGGTGCAGCCTTTTGTGAGACATTGCTGGGAAGCGCTGAGGTGGAGGGGACAGGTGCACTTGATGCTGAATCACAGGGCTTGTCTGAGGTGGAGAACATGACACTGCAGGTGGCTCAGGATTTGCAGGGGTGTTATTAAAGTATTTCAAATGTGCATCTGAAGAGAGGAGTATATGTGATCATTGAATGTTACATTAGGTTTAAGGTGGACTAATGGTTAGGCTCATACTTGTATTTTGACTTTGTACTAGGACATATTTGCATGCTTTAATGTTCAAAAACACTGTCTTTCTCATACTGCCCATGGCTGCTGCTCTTGTATTCACCCTCTGCATGAGATGCTCTGTTGGAGCACGTCTCTTTAAGCCCCCCTCACAAAAAAAACCCAGTCCGCTCTGATTGGCCGGCATGTTTCCCTGGTTTCACTCATTCAGGCCGGATATGCGTTGCCTTGGGCTTCCTTTGTGTTAGCATTTTAAACTCCGGTGGATTTCTGAGGACTATGGTTAACTGCTCCTCAGATCTCTGCAGGGTAAATCCAGACCGCTAGCTAGACTATCTGTCCAATCTGAGTTTTCTGCTGCATGACTTAAACTACTTTTGAACACATACATTTTCCACCAAAACAAGTTCCTTCCCGAGACTATTTTGCAGCATCACCGTGGTTTTACCCAGTGCTTAACACTGCCCAAGACGATTGTGATTCATTAAAAAAAAAAGCCAATTAATCAGAGCACGTTGTTCTCCCCTCCAGAAATGCTCTGACCAGGTGTCATGTTGACGATCAGTGTGTCTATCACTACTTCCGATATCTCGCCCATCCGACACTATTAGACAAGTCTGGGGGGGGGGGGTGGAGGCTGGAGATGTGGCCTTGACCAACTGCCACTTTGCTCGTTTGAAACATAGACAGTTTTAGAACCCAGAAAATAGGGCCTAATACAGGCTAAATAGTGATGATGTTGTGGATGGAGCCCTTAGCATTCACCTGTACTACCTGTCACTGCCCAATGTGAGGAGAGTGCAGATTTGAGTCGTGCATGCTCAGATGTTAACGGCATAAGGTGTCATTGCCGATGAGAGTCGAGTCAGACCAGCTCTGGTCGAGTGCAGATGTGAGTTGCGCATGCTCAGATTTAAACAGTTTTTTTGTGAAATGCATGAAATAATAAACATTTCTCATTACAAACAATAACAGAAGATGGAAATCATTTCAAAAAGGTTTTAGCTATCCATGACTGTTTGATTGCTAACGTTAGCTCAAAACGCCA
>NC_045746.1:22394938-22395033 GCF_008692095.1 Etheostoma spectabile | reverse complement strand
CTGACAGCCTTTGTTGTGTTTGATGCTAGCTTGTAGCCAGCAGTGAATGAACTTCGTTAAGTAGGTCCATTTTTACTGTGTTGACATTACAGAAG
>NC_045746.1:22393813-22394928 GCF_008692095.1 Etheostoma spectabile | reverse complement strand
GCATCTTATATGCTACTTGTCGCAAAGTGACACATGCGCAACTCAAATCTGCACTCTTCTCACATTGGGCAGTGACACCACCTATACCCAGGACCTGTGATCAGTAAACAACAGAGGAGAAGAATCATTTGTTGACCATCATAGAGAAATGCTCTCCAAGCCCCCGCTGTGTAAACCTGTATACATATTTTTTATTTTCTGGTTTTAGAGTGATTACCACAGTACATCATGTTTATTTGCTGTTTTATGTTGTAATAGTGTTTTTGCCTCTTTTATACTTTGCTTCACAGCTTTTGAAGCACTACTTTATGGTTAAATCCTGCTACATAAACATATATACATAAACTGTATATATTAAATAATTGTTTAAGATTGAGCTTGAAAATGTATTATTTACCTTGGAAATAGTTTGACAGAAAACAAATCTTAACTCAAGGACTACTCATTAGCTTTTATATGTTTTCAAGGGCATCTTGCAGTCTTCATTAGCAGATGGCAAACTCATTATTTTTTGGAAAATTGTTCACGTTTGATAATGTCAGTCCTTGAACCTCCGTGCTCATGGACTAACGTATTTATTGTTTTGTTTTCTGTCATAATATCAATGTTTTGTTATTGTTGTTGTCTGGTTTCTCTATAAAAACACAGCTCCATCTCAATGAGGCTACGTGATTAAACAAAGAATAAATGATAATGACGTGTAATTGAGTACACCCTGACATTGTGTCACAAAATTCCCCAGCCTCTCTGCACAGCAGCCTGTTTGTGTGCAGAAACCCATCTTTTCAATGGGCCACATGTTTTTGCTTAAGCAACATTATTCATCCTTTCAAAATGCAATCATGCTTGAACATCCAAAACAAAACTATTAGTCTGTTCAGCAGCTAGGACTGTTGTGAATGTTCTGTTCAGTTTTTATACCCAGATACAGTGTGCATTGGGGTTAGGCGGTAATATGGTAATACAGTACACTGCGGGGTCTTAAAAATAGCATTAGCAGTTTCAATACCGTCATTAAAGCGGACCATATTATGCTCTTTTTCAGGTTCTTAATTGTATTTTGAGGTTGTACCAGACAAGGTTTACATAATTTAATTTTCAAAAAACACCATATT
>NC_045746.1:22382689-22393803 GCF_008692095.1 Etheostoma spectabile | reverse complement strand
TGCACATTGCTGCAGATCCTGTTTTGGAAAATGTAATTATTAAAACTGATTGTAGCTTACTCTTTTAGTGATATAATAGCCATCTTTGTCTGAAGCGCCCTGGGTCACACACCTTCCCAGCTGGCTTCAGACACATTGAAGTGTATGTGACTCCAGCGACTCTTTGTCGGCATTATTGCAGTATCTAGGTAAGATCCCATCAGCTGGATAACTCTTTCTCCAAGTTTGGTTGGTCCAAGGCAGGATTAGCTGGAAGACTTCTTCTAGACGAGGGCTACTTATGAAAAACCTGCAGAACAGGGACAGGAAGTAGTTCTTTTGGAGATTATGGTCAACTAGTGAGTGTTATAGCAGTGTTTTGTAGGGATGAGCGAGTACAGCATTATCTGTATCTGTATCTGTTTACCACATGAATTATCTGTATCCGGATCCGTACTCGAACTGGGCGGGGCCTAAACCGGAAGTGGTCAGATTTAACCCGAAGTGGGTCGGGTTTCTTGAAATGTGCGGGGCTTTAACCGGTATGTTATTAAGCTGCAATTGATATGAGTTGATCAAAAATTGTTATATTTTTTGCTGATTTGAAAGCTATTTACATGACAGAATCGAGCTTCAGATCAATGGTGTTGTCATGGTACAAACAAACTATATACAGAACGTTTTGCAACAATGAATACAACACATGCGGTTGCAATTATGAAGTAAATGTATAAACAAGAGTTTTTCATAATCAATATAACTTTCTTTTTTTAACTTTTTATTTTTTTATGATCAGTGTGATTTTTTTTTTTTTTTTTTTTTTTTTTTATTATTTCCACACCGTGTTGTGTGTGTGTGTTGGGTGTGTGAGTAAGAGAGAGACACAGAGAGAGGGGGGGCGGGGGGCCAGCGGACAGTAAAAAAAAATAATCTGATCAGAGACGCAACGGGAGTCACATTTAACCCAAGCAGCAGTCTGAAACCCCGTTCACCAAAATCTACTGGTTACTAAGTAGACTACAACCCCACGTTCACCAGAAACTACTGGTTACTATGTAGGACACAAACCCCACGTTCACCACAGAAATCTACTGGTTACTATGTAAGGACTACAAACCCCAGTTCACCAGAAATCTACTGGTTACTATGTAGGACTACAAACCCCACGTTCACCAGAAATCTACTGGTTACTATGTAAGGACTACAAACCCCACGTTCACACGAAATCTACTGGTTACTATTGGTCCAAACCCCTGTTCACCAAAATCTCTGGTTACAGTAAGGACTACAAACCGAAGTTAAAACAAACCTAAACTGAAGAAACCCTAAACGTTAACGAACAGATCCGCAGACCGGATTGACTGATGGACGGGAGAGAGAGAGAGAGAGAAGAGAGAGAGACGCATTTCTCCATGTTCTGTGGTGTTGTGATTTGAGCCGACGGTATGTAGGGGGGGGCGGTGATTATTACAGAACGCTGCGCGGCCAGTTGAGGAGTTGTATTCAATCCGAGCACGGATATTGACTCATATTACTCGGGTAATACTTGAACTCGGCAAAAGTGCTTTATCCGAACTGGATACTCGTTTCAGCCGGGTACTCGGATCACCCCTAGTGTTTTGCCATTGAGAACGAGCTAGCATTCTAGCACTAGCATGTGCTATGGTTAGCCACCTTGTTTCGGCTAGTGACGTAGAAAGCCGTGCAGATTTTGAACAGAGACACAAAATAACACCCCAAACCCCAGAAAAGGTGATTTTTTTTTTACAAATATGGGCACTTTAACTGGTATGTTAATATATGAATGGTTGTGATGGCTAAGTATGTCTGGAGATGAATGTTGCTAAAATGCAGCAATGCTGAAAGAAATGTTTCCCCAAGGAGGCAATAAAGTTGAATATTATATCTTCATTCTGGGTCAGTTACTGAGGCAACGTGTGAACCGTTTCCCTCTGACTTCTCCCCTCCTGCTGAGCTTGAAGAGCAGAGCTGTGTGACATGCCGTCTCATTTCCATGTGTTAAAGTTAAAATCACAAGTAAAACGCTGCCATGGAAGGAAAGTGAAAGAGAAACAAAGTAAGCAGGGCTGAGGTCACACAGCGAGCCGCCTGAAAGAAGAGCCAGGTGTGAGAAAACCGCTTGCTGGATGAGCAATTTTCAGCCACTGTAGTATGTGCAGGACAGGAGGGTGGAATAGTTCCAGCATGGAAGCCAATCTTAAATAGGATCTTCATCAATCAGATGAAATGCTCTGGTGAGCCGAGGGTTTCTGTGACTCTCCATGAGAGCAGAGAGATATCTATCAAAGGAGAATTGATATCCACCCTGCTCTCTCGTCCTGTGACAGGCTCATCACACACCAGGCATCTGAGTCATATGGATCTGTCACAGGGCACATTCTCCATCCAACGTGCAAAGGTGAAATTTGCTGAAATGGCATTTAGGTGGGAGATCTGATCAGATGCAAAAAGTGCAGGCTGTTCTCATGAGCAATTTGTACGTATAGCAACAGAAAGTAATCCACTGTAATTCATATGTATTCCACATTTTATTTACTGTATGCACCACATTGACTGCCGCTGTAGAAGAGTGCAAAGATCTACATAGGGAGGAGGTCGGGGTGGAAGAGTGGGTCCTAAAACACTAGGCTGTCAAGCAAAGCAAAGGAGTTTGTGTCCCAGAAGAAGTAAAGGGGAAAACACAAGACTTTCACCCAGGAAGCGGGTGTTTGTGTCCTGAGAGTAATATTTAAGTACAACACACAATAACATAATCCTATGAAACACGCCAAACAAGGGCGCCCTGTGTCTTTGTGGCAATGAAAAGTTTTATTTTGACTGCTTTCAAAATTACAATTATATATTATTATCCAGGTCTGCAGTCAGCTGCAATGGAGGGAGGTGTGGGGCTAGATTATAAGAGCAGTGCCAGGTGAGTCAATTGTCTCAGCTGATTGTTGTTGTACTAATTACACTGTCCCTTTATATGCAGTGGCGTGCTGACACTTCAGAGGATTGCCACACAGCTCAGAGACAGGACACTGGGCTATGAGATATTGAGGTTTTTTTGTTCTTTGTTAAAGTAGCTATTGACAGTGGCCGGGCAGACAGAGGCGCTCGGTTTCTGTTTGGAAAGTTATCTTCAATGTGTGTGGGTATCAAAAGTATTCCCAATTGATATTCAGAAGTATAGATACTAGGGTTTAAAAGACTTTTGTAGAAATTGAAGTACCAACCCAAGTTGTATTTACTCAAAAGTGTTAAAGTACTGGTTTCAAAACTACTTAAAGTATAAAAGTAATGTAAGGGGAAAAAAAATGGCATTAAGGACAAAAGTATGTAAAGGATGCGCCACAGGGGCCTATAGTGCACCACTCTCCCCAAAAAACATTTTTCTAATGACTATAATGTTACATTAAAATGTTAATGTTGGGATGCACCTGTTTTAGCCACATTCATGCCCCTTGAAAATGTACGCGTTAGTACAATGTAAATGCATTAAATAACCATATGTGTACTACTGAACATTAACATGTGTTTCATGGAGCAGAAGATATGACTAGTGGCCTAGAAGTATTGTAATGGTGAAGGAAGTCAAACTTCAGAGGCATGTTATCAGTAGCCTTTATTGGAATGTAAATGTCCATCCACGCTGAGCTGCAGGAATCTGTGAGGCCAACGGATTCACTCTACCCGGATGGCGCCATTTATCTGGATAGGTTTTTTTTTTTTTTTTTTTTACGATTACAAGCCAGCTGACTGACATAGGAGTAACAAGGTCATTTTTTATCACGTAAGAAGTAGAAAGTACTTAGTTGGGCACCCAGATAGATCAGTCGGTAAGCAGGTGTCCATATATCTAGGTATACTCCTCTACTCAACAGCCCAGGTTTGACTTACCCCTCTCTCCTAAGGTTGCCACCTGTCCCAGTCTTACCAGGATTGTCCTTTTTCTTTATAACCTGTCCTGGGAACTTCATCCACTTTTCACAAGGTTACGTGAATATGTATGTTCAATTTACTATTTTCTCTCCACCTGAAATAGCCTATGTGTTGTGCACAGAGCGGTCAGTGTCTCATGTATGTAGAATGCGCTATCATTGGCTCTTTAGGGGATGTAGTAGAATGCGCTGTCATTGGCTCTGTAGGGGACGTGACGTAGTAGAATGCGCTATCATTGGCTCTGTAGGGGACGTGATGTAGTAGAATGCGCTATCATTGGCTGTGTAGGGGACGTGACATAGCAAGCACTAGTATCTAAGCAATCAGGTAAGCGAAGATAAATTAAATTAAGTAAATTTCCCTCTCATGGCAATAGTTGACATTTAAAATATTTAGTACTATGCACAATCTACTGCAGAATAAGACAATTTTGTCTTATAAGTGTAATGTCTAATGGACATTTTCAATTGTGAGTAAAGTCAAGGTTTTTCATTAGACATAGGTGGAAACCCTACTCTCTCTCCTTTTCATGTCTTCAGAATAAAAAAGGCAGCAAATGCCCAAAAATATAACTGATAATTGCATGAAAATGTAAGGAGTAGAAGTAAAAAGTCTGCTGTAAAATAATTACTCCAGTAAAGTATACAGACTTTCTACTTTAAGGTAACAAAGTATTTGTACTTTGTTACTTGACACCTCTGGTGAGCAGGAGAAATAAATACTGTTGCTTGGACATTGTCTGTCTTGGTGATTTGTGCTGAAGGAAACCCACGGTGGCAGCAAGTCCTGCTACATCCACAATAAGGATCTGGCACCATCTACAAAGTGTTCTGAGCTTCCATGTAAGTTGAGCGTGTTGGGTCTCAAGTCTATCCCTTAAGTACTACATAAGGGGACGTCTTTTAACCCAAACCATGATCTTTTTCTAATCTTCAGTAGTCATTTAGTCAGGAACGGTTGTTCCACGGTGCCCTGCGTCAACCCGTTCTTACTCCGAACGTGTCAAATACGGACGTTTGGACAGTGGCTGTCTGACCCTTTGGTGTCTTGGCTAAATTTGAACTGTGAAGATCGTTAAACTCAACTTTCATAAAGCCCGTCGTCACATGACCGCTGGCAGTTGCTGTAATTTTGTAGAATATCATAGGAGTTGTGCAACAACTAGTTTGGAGGGTGTTGCACAGAGAACAATCTACTGCTCAACGCCAGCAAAGCCAAGGAGCTGGGGGCTCATTTATAAACGCTGATTCATGATGACTGGTGGAGAAAAAAAAAAAAACTCAGGACGCTCAGGAATTGCTGCAAATAAAATTATATTTTTGGGCTGTTCTCGTAGAGTATAAGAAAACCTGACTACACAGGCATTATGGCACTTGGGGACAGCTTGGATATCTACCAGACCTACAGGTATACAGCATGTTAAGATTTAACCTGAACTATATATTATCCAAATAAGTCTTAGTGATAAAGTTGAAGATCATATTTACTACAAAACACACGGACTGTGATGGTGAGACAGCATCGATTTTTAAATATTCAAAACAAATTTTGATTCAAGATTTGAGTTGGACTTTACAAGGTGTTTATAGAAGAACTATCTCTCGAGCGCAAATAATAACAGCTGGATTTATCTTAATGATAACGGGATGATATGGAGAAAATGTGTGAAGCATCAATACTTGAAAATATTACGAGTAATCATTATTCCCACATTTACTTTCTGCAGTCTGACTTCAGTTCACCACCTCATCAGCGTTGCCAATTCCCATTGTCTCCAAAACGTGCGTACGCATGGGTCAGTTGCATATGCCAAATTTATAAATTAGACCCCCTGATCATTCATTTAAGCAAAAAGGAGGCAACACATACACACCTGTCTGCATCAGAGGAGCTGACCAGTTTCAGGTTCCTGGGACTCAACATCACAGAGAAGCGGACGTGGTCATCTCACACCTCCACCCTGGTTACGAAAGCTCAGCAAGCTCTGTGGTCCCATCCCACAAATAACATGGTTATACAAGTTTGTCCACGGCCCAGGACATGAAGGCTCTTTTTCAGGTTATTAAACCTGTCCAGAACAGACAGCAGAACAGCTTCTTCCCTTAGGCTGTGAGACTCCTCAACTCATTCTACGCACTCTGTGCATGTTGCTGTCTATCAATACCTAAAATATTATTTTATATAGGTGAGGGATATTCACAGCCATTTCACTAAGGGCATTTCCACTGATTTAGTTCCTCCCAGGTTTAAGATTCTGTACATGGCAGAAAATCTGTGAAATAGATGGAAATCTTAAGCAGCTTGGGAGTCCTCAAGCTGGTGCTAAAAAAGTAGCCATTCACAGTAGAATATTATGTCAGATAATATATATAATATTTCTTTTTTTTTTTTTTAATTCATTTCTCTAATTGCCTAATGTACTGTAAAGACAGTGACAGCTCAGGTGATGTGGGATTGCATTGTCTTTCTTTTAAATAATATTTTTATGGTGTTGTACTTGCCATGTTATCTGCCATCTTGACTCCTCTCTTGTACACTCCCCATGGGACCACAATGGAAATAATGCAGCGTTTCATGTACCTCAGAACACGAAGCTGTCACCGTCACACCCAAGTTGACCGTGTCCACTTGAGTCCAAGTTCATAATCCATCCTAAAAATGGTTAGATCTTCAGAAGAACCACACCAGGTGACCTTCTACAGTAATTCCATACAATATTGCAATACAAAACTTGAATTCACTGCCCGCTACTATCAATGATATAAATACATATTCCAACACACCATAAAGTGCTTATATAATACACTTTTTTTTTGTGCACTAAAAAGCCCCAAAAAATGTTACACTTCGCAACACATGTTATAATGCTCACTAAGCTGCTAATGTTGCAAGTCCTCAAATGCTGCTTCTGACTGGCTAATAGTCCTTGCCAAGTACTTCCCATATGCGACTCCCAACAAAGATGAAACAGAAGTGAGATGCCTCACTCTGTTGCTGAAACCGAGAGCTCAACACACAGGGTGAAAAGAGGAGCTGCAGCAATGTGCAGTACAACAATGTTTTTTTGTGGGGTTTTTTTGGGAAAAAGAAACCATGTGAACCCATTCTGATATAACCCCTAAATTATGAACCTGCAAACAAGCATAATATGAGCACTTTAAACATTGCTGCCCGATAACTATAACTGCACACACTATTCTGTCAGATGGGATGTGTTTGATGTGACATAGTCATTGTTGCTGCCGCTCCATCTCTGCTGCCTGCCACCATGTTATGTCTTGTGTGTGCTTTCAATGTGGCCTCTGTGATAGGAACCCCCCCCGTTAAGCCTTCAAAGATGGTGATGTCTCCAAAGGAAGCATTATAATTCTGAATACGTTCTACAGTATAATGTACCTTTTAACTTATACTATTGGCAGCAGCATCTATCTTTTTCCTTATCGCGTTTTACCGACATGGCCCTTTTTATAGGAACATTCACCACACTCATTATGTAGCCGTCTGATTTGTTGAGTGATGCTCCCTCTCTGGCCTGGAGCCTTGTGGTAGGCCTCATCTTGAATAGAATAATTAGAATCTGAATAAAGTCACTCATATAGTATACTGTACTTTTCACTGCTGAAACAGTGCTAAAACTAGTGCTGTCAGTTGACCCACAGACTGTGGCTGCACTCACTGATTTAATTGCGTTAATGTCATCCCACATTTGTATGTATTCTAAATTTCCCTTGATTTCTTTTTGTCCCATTATTTTTTTTTCATTTTAATGCTCTTATCAACATGGTAGTGTGGATTGGCTCGCTTTGTGCAATTGTGTTTTTAAAAATTAAAATCAACATAGCCTACTGCAGTGTTCAAGAACCCCCCCCCCCCCAGCATATAGCCTACTGTAGTGTTCAGTTTCACACTAACATTCTCACTTGGAGCAAATAATCTCCCACAAAGTGTAACACTGTCCATCAATAAAAGGGTGAAAAAAATAATTTGACGGGATGGGGTGGCGGAGAATTGGCATCAGCTGTATGCTTGGCCATTAAGTGGTATTTCAGATGATAGCTCAGTTCACAACAACCAAACACACAGATCACTTTGGTCTTGTCAGTGGAACATTTGGCAACTTTAAAAAGTAAACTTTCCATTCAGAATCTTATCGGCGTCCATTTTGTCACCTCATGCTCGCCATCCACTCAAAACTTAACATAAACAAACATGGATAAATAAGTCAACAAGTTTGGCATGTATTAGTTAGTAATGCTTATCAAAATAAATGGATGTCTTTAGACAACCAATGAGATGTAAGTAGAATGGGAGCCAGAGCGTTCAGCTATCAGGCTCCTCTCCTGTGGAACCAGGTTCCGGTTTGGGTTCAGGAGGCAGACACCATCTCCACATTAGTAGGCTTAAGAATTTCCTCTTTGATAAAGTTTATAGTTAGGGCTGGCTAAGGAGAGTCCTGAACCATCCCTTAGTTACGCTGCTATAGGCCTAGACTGCTGGGGGACTTCCCATGATGCACTGAGCACCTCTTCTCCTCCTCTTTCTCTCCATCTGTATGCAACCTCATCCCATTAATGCATGTTACTAACTCGACTTCTTCCCCTTCCCGGAGTCTTATGCCCTCTCACCCCTCTCCTCTCTCCTCCTATTGCTTCCTCCAGGCCCTGGAGCTTTGGATTCTGTGGATCTGTGGTTGGAGTCACCTCCATGTTCCTGCTTGACACCCTCGACTAAATTTCTTTCTTTTTTCGCTCTCGCTCTCTCTCTCTCTCTCTGCCCCCCCTGAGCCATGGTTCTGGTCGAGGTTTCTGCCTCTTAAAGGAAGGTTTTCCTTGCCTCTGTTGCCTAGTGCTTGCTCTTGGTGGGAACTGTTGGGTTTCTGTAAATAATATCACAGAGTACGGTCTAGACCTGCTCTTTTATGAAAAGCGCAAAGAGAACCGTTTTTTTGGTGCTATATAAATAAAATTGAATCGATTTGAAATTAATCATGTCTTGCTATTAGCTAGATGCTAGCTAATAAGGTTAGGCTGCAGTTAATAACATCAACAGTCAACAAAATGTCCATTGTAACACTTCACGTTGGCATATTAACTAGTAATGCTTATCAAAATAAACGGATGTATTTAGACAACCAAAAAGATGTAATCATATCGTGCTACTAGTTAGCTAGATGCTACCTAGCTTGCTACAAGCTACAACGCTAGCCTTATTGTTTGGATTTGCGAGATCTTGCAAATCAAACTTGATATCTCACAAAACTAAGTCAAGATCTCGCTAAAGTGTTTGTCCCCAGTACATTTTTTTTTCATGCATGTCACCTCTGGGGCTCCGTATGCAACAAATTGAAGGGGTATGGCTTTTTTTTTTTTAACCCCATCACGCAATAAACTGCAAGGAGCTATTGCATCACTTAGTGCACAGTGCAGCGGGCTGTGGTTGTGAAGTCAGTCCATCAGTAAAGCGTGCTGATGCTGAGCTGAGAGAGACCAGTGTGGTTTACCCTGATGAAGAGGGGCCACATTATGCACACACAGACAAACCGATGGGACTGATATCATGTTTTAACCACAGATGATCTCCCAAAGGTAAAAGTGAATACACTCATATTTAATAGGCAATACATTATGAAACAGCATCATCTCCTAATTTGATTTGTTTGCTATATCATAATTTATTAAAGGAGACAACAAGAGAGAACATAAAATCTTTAATTATTGGTGTACTTAACAGACTATAATATTAATGCAGACGTTTCTGATCCCACTTGATGGCTCCTCACTGGGAATATAGTCCTGATGTGAATGAGACAGGTTACATGATGACTTGTCATTTAGTACAAATAAATATGAGTTTATGGTCACTTCTTTACCTTTACCCCAGGAATGAACTGCTCTTATATAACACTTTTCTAATGATTACTCAAAGCGCTTTTACATAGTACAGGAACCATACAACTAACCCTAGGAAGGTGGCTGAAAAAATAATCGGTCACATCCACATCAAATTTTGTGTGTGTGTGTGTCATTTTTTTTTTTTTTCCTCCAGAAAATACTTTCGTACTTCCACACAAGCGGATATTTTCACAACTTGTTTCAGCCAAGTAACAGTACTAAGTGACCACTTCCAGACTTCAAAACTTATAAGAACAATTACAACTTGACTATAAAAAGTGTTCTACTCAACTGTGGTGCAAAACTCAATCTCTCCTAGGACAACCAAAGGGTTTGAGCCGACCCTGGTTGCTTGTTAACTATACTCTTGTAGCCGAGCTGCACCAATCACATTGATGTATCTGATATAGGCAGGCCAGAGGCGAGCTTCACCAATCACATTAATGTATCTGATAAGGCGGGGCCAGAGGCGAGCTTCACCAATCAAATCAATGTATCTGATATAGGCGGGCCAGAGGCAAGCTAAACAGATGACGACAGTCTACCATTTAGCTCCGCTGGTAGCTAAGCGAATGGGGTTCTGGATACGTCACCCTGTGTATTGTTGTTATTGGTCGTGTATTATCCAATTACACCTTGGTGTCACCCTTTGAGATGGCCAACTTTAATTACTCTATGCCAGACACTTAATCTTTTGGATTTGGGTCTAGATTTGCAGGCTTTGATCATCATTAAGATCATCACTAAGGGTTAAATCCACGTGTTCACATGCAGCAGCATCTTATGGTAAAGGACACACTCAATTGACTTTTTTTGCAATTTTGCTAAAAATGCGAAACATTTAAAGTTGCGTGCTTAGACCCCAGTACACCTGCTTGCAGATCTACATTGAGAATTTGACTCAACTGTTTCCCATCGGAAGGCTTGACCTGAACTTATTTTAAATGGAAACTTTGAATTCTATCTAAGTTTTCATCACCACAGTACATTTATTGTTATTACCCTGGGTTTCAGTGGATAGTGTTCTCGTCCCAAAGTCTAGGTGTGGAGCTAACTAGGGGCATAAATTATAGAGTAATTGGAATGCTGCAAATATGTGAAATGATTCAGTGGGAAATTTCTAAGGTGATTACACTCAACGAGTTCAAAGCACTTATCTCAGAACCATTAAAACAGCCATTAGAGCTCCGCAAATGACACCTTAAGGTGTTGAAAAAGGCACAAGAGGAAAAGACTGGAGAATGGGGGAAGGTGTGCGGGGGAGTATTTGTGAGTGCATGTACTGTGGAGCGTGGGGGGGGG
>NC_045746.1:22381109-22382665 GCF_008692095.1 Etheostoma spectabile | reverse complement strand
CTAACTAAGACTATCAGCTCCAAACAACTCTCTGGATTTCTCAGTATGACTATGTTCAGAAGATTGTCGTCCGGTGATTTTCCCACGCAAAGACTTAAGTGAAGATAATGACCTTTTTCTGAATACTCCATGTTTTTTTCCAAGCCTCCGTGTCCTCCTTGGCTACTAGCAAGTGGGGGGCAAGTGCGCGATCACGGAAGGCTTGTCATGTGTCTCGCCGACAGTGTTGCTGTCATTACTTAGAATTCCTCATGGAGGAGACAGGAACTATGCACTATAGCTTTAAAGATGTATCAAATGACTTTGCTTGTTAACTGTCCCAAATGGCCATAAGTGATTTTGTAAAGACTTTTGTTCCAAAACACACTGCAGTGACGTCAGCAAAAATCGGTTGTGTAGTCCTAAAAGTACGCCTGTCAATAAAAGATTCAAATGTTAGTCCTACCGTTTGTAAATCGACCTGATGTACTTCTTTGGCAGAACGTAACAGCAAACTGTTTGCATGATTAATGACACGCGCCAGCTCTGCAAGACAGTGGTACTTTTAGCAAAATGCTAATGTCAGCATGCTAACATTATCACAATGACAATATAAACACGCCAATGCTGACAATGAAGGTATTGGCCATGTTTACCATTTTCACAATCTTAGCTTAATGTGTTAGGCATTCTAACATTGGCTAAATATGCACTATAAATACCCAGTTAAGGTAAGGCTGACTAAATATAGTTCAATCAGAAGAGACTTTGTTGCAGATATGTAAAGATGTATTGTACATGTACATAATAAGAAATGTTGAGTCTTTGGGGATTAGAAATATTTTGAAGGGGTAGTGAAGCCAGACAATCCCCCCCCCATGGCCAATTCTCGTTGGTTTACAGAAAAGTGAATGCGTCTTAACAGCTGAATAGTTTTCGGGAGAGATGGTGGTGATTGAAGTTTATTTAGAAGTCTTCCTGACGAGATTTGCGCTAAGCTTTATTTGGTTTTGCAGGTCATTTTGTCAAGAAAATATTTGAACTTTTGACTAAATAAAAGTTCAGAGGATCACTTTACAGTTCATCCGGAAGGGAACATGAATGTGCTAATTTCTCTGTACTTGGTATTTCAGTCTAGACCAAAATAGGGGACCGACCAACCAACCCTAGTAACATATACTAGGTTATGTGTCTAAAAAAACAACAGCACTAAGGAACCAATCAAATATAACAAAGTAATCCAATACAGAACAAAAACTTGTGGCTGTCTAAATCTTATTTATTAAACCAAATTATAAAAAGGTTTTAGATTGAGAATTCTTTATTAAGTCAATGGTGGTTTACTACTTCCTGTTTCCAAATTTGATCGATTCAACATGTTAGAATAACTGTTGGCTATATAAATGTATTTTTATTTTATGACTTTATTCCATTAATTGATTGAGATGTTGTGATGATTTTGCTACTTTTTGTGTTTATGCTAATCTGTTGTTAAATATACGGTAAATATAATGTGATGAATATAATGTAAATTTTAAGGATTGTAATTAAAGTGATATATTTAACACGTGTGTGTG
>NC_045746.1:22379077-22381099 GCF_008692095.1 Etheostoma spectabile | reverse complement strand
TGTGTGTGTCTCAAGAACTACAGTTTATCTAAAAAAAAATCCCAAAACACAAACCACACTTTCTACATTCAGTCACTAGAGTGAAAAGGGAGAGGTTGCTGATTCTTTTATGGTTTTGTCATTGGTCCAATATTAGGTCTCCTCAGTCAGCATAATCACTCCTGTCACAGCAGACAAAGGGGGAAGACCATGAAAAATTTCCTCCAGAGTCATCATTGTCATTGTGCGGAGCCTTGTACTTAGCCCCGTCGTCTGCAATTAATGTCAATTGGAAAGTGTAACCCGCCTGCTACCAAGTTGAACTCTCTGACAGGCTGTCAGCCACTGGGCTTTCTCCATCACTTTGCCTCCATCTGCGGTTCACAAAGGGGAGTCCGAAAGGAGGCACCCTGACATCTATGTCTTCTATCAAATGAAATTTAATTGTTACGGCCGAGGCTCTGACCCAAAACAGAGGAAACCACACGCAGACACAGTAACGATTTCGAACGTTTTAACGGGAGACTATTACTTATAGCACCCAAGGACGGAGAGGACAGGGCTGGAGGACTCCGAACTGGATTGCGGCCGAGGTGGGCACGCAGAGATGCGTCCAAACTCTTTCTCTGGAATTGGAGCAAAGAGGTTGTGAGGTCTGAGTGATGTAGAGCTAGGGGAACAGCAGGCAACAGCAGCAGGTCTAAGGCGTAGGTGTGGACAGAGAGGCAGGACAGTAAACAAAGCATGAAGAAAAAATGATTAAGGCAAAACTAGAACTAACAAAGTTTTCACGGGGAGCCGAGTTATTAAATTGGTAGGTTCAACCGTCAGGCGCAGAAGGTGAGCTTCAACCAGGTGTAAATACCGCAGCAGTGGTTAGTGGAGTCAACAGCAGCTGTGCAGGTATGTAGATCACCCGGCCCTTGATCTTCTTTCAGGCAGAGCCAGCAACACCACACAAACAGACACAACAGGGAAAAGGGGAGAGACACACATAAATTATATAGTGAGAGTTTACCTAACAGCTGAAAGGCGTTGGTTTAGTCATAGATGTTAGATTACCAAATTATTCAGGAAGTCACTCATCGCATGCCTTCTTTTTTGGGATCAAATTTTTATCTATTTTTAATATAAATAAATAAATAAATAAAGGAACGAACCAGTGACAAACAATTTCAAACCATACACTGAGACAGAACGCGTCCCAGGGCCAAAAAGAAGAAAATATATAAAAGATAAAAAACAAAACAGAGGAAAAACGGCAGGGAGGGAGAAAAAACAACAGACACACACACACACACACAGACAGACACACACACACACACACACACACAGACACAAGTCAAGGGAGCAAACACCTGCGCAAGTTAGCGGTTCAGATTCAGTAACTTTCTGCGCCGTGGAGAGTTCCATATACACTACATCCAGATAGGATAGGATCCACATGCGCATAAACAGGTTGTGAGTTCTCTTAGCAGCTGTAAGTCCAGTAAACACAGCACATTTCTGAGTTCCAGAGAGCTGCAGGGCTGACAGGTCATTCAGAATCAAACCATTGACAGTAACAGGCACAGTAACATTAAGAAAGGCAGAAATTTTGGATGCAATATTGTTCCAGAACTGACCAACAGGAGAGCATTCCGAGAACATGTGTACGTACCTTGAGCTTTAATTGGGCAGAAAGTACATAAAGGGCTGTTATTTATTTTCATGAGGTGAATTATCACAGGGGTGAGATATGTCCTATGAAGTTGTGAATCTGCTGATGGTCTGGATTGCGTGATACATCTGGAATGCTAGACTATACGTTAAGCCAGTCGAGATCAGGGTCTGGGGAATTCCGTGTCCAGATCCTCTCAATAGGAAGGGCAGAGCGGCCAGATATAGCTAAGAACTGATAAAGCCTGGATACTATACCAGAGTTTTTGGGCTGCACAGTAAATAACTGAATAGGATCAATGGTCAGGGAATACCGTACACCTTGAGTGCCGATCTTAATTGAAGGTAAAAAAAACAGGAACGTGGTAGACTGAATGCATTTTG
>NC_045746.1:22369890-22379067 GCF_008692095.1 Etheostoma spectabile | reverse complement strand
AAGGGTAACAAGCCAACCTCGCCAAAAAAGTCTTTTAGACGATAATCTCCCCTTTGTTCCCATTGTGGGGCTGTTATCGGCCTTCCACCAATCAGGAGTACTGTATTATTGAATAATAGGGAATAATGCCAGTTACAATCTATATGGCAGTATGTTTCAGCCAATATATAAGTTTTGATAAGATGAAAGATAATAGGGTACTGGCACTGTTTGTTAGAAACATTGGCAAACAGAACGTCATGGAGTGACCAAGGCTCTGTCATAGCACTAAGGTACGCCAGCAAACAGATGTATCCCAATAAAAGTTTTACCAAAGCCCATCACCTCTAAGTCTGACCATGTAAATGACCACTCAAATCTGAAAGGCTTTTATTGCATCAAGAGAGAGAAGTGACATTGAGGTCTTACTGTCCTCTGCCGCATCAACAATGTGGAGAAGACGTCTTTTTTATGACTCCAGTTTGGTTGGAGTTCACGTATTTTGCCATGTGAGACTCAAAACGACAGGCTAGGAACTTTGCAAAGATTTTTACGTCAGCGCTACGCACACTCATAGGTTGATAGCTAGAACACTCTGTTGGATCCTTATCCTTTTTCAGGTGTAAGGAAATCAAGGCTGTGTTAGCATCCCTCAAGAATTCACTCTTTTCAATAGAGAAGTTAATCATGTCAAGAAGGAAAGGACCCAACAGTTCCCAAAAAGTTGCATGAAAGGGGGGAATCCCATCAAAGTCCAGTTATGTTCCTTTTTGCATACTCTGTACTTTCAATATCAGTTCTTCAATAGTAATCAATTTGTCCAAGCTAGCTGATTCCTCTGCTGATAACCGAGGCAAGGCAAGCTGGGTTAACCAGCCGTCACAGTGGGATACATCCAAAGTAACCTCAGATTCATACAGATTGGAATAAAATGTCGGAAAGGATTTATTTACTGTATGTTGACAGGGTCAGTTGTACTATTACCATTTTAGGATTTAATAGCGGGAAGATCTGCAAAATAATCACTGGGTCTTAACCTCATAGCAAGAAGGGGACTAAGTCTAACACCGTGAAAGTAAGCGTTGTCTCACTCAGTGAATTAGAAATGTGCCAGTGTCTTGTTTGTGAGCTGCAGACATCGCTCTTGCTGTTGTGTTTTTGTCGTGTTTCCCTCCCTGTGTTTCCTCTTTGTTTTGGTGTGGAAACATTTGGTCACAGGGAGGGATTGTGGAGGAGGTGCACTGTGCCTTCTTCGGTTTGTGTAGGGTACTTTCTGTATATTATCATCTGGACCAATGTTTTGCACTTTTGCCTCAATAAAAAAAAAAAATGTGTTTGCAAAAAAAACACATAAGCTGTCCTGTAAAATAAAGGGTAATAATGCCAAAAAAATTATAAAATAAAATAAATTCCATTGACTAAACTACCAGGCTCTTAGGGAACAATTTCCTCCAAGTCCGATGCATTGTAACCAATTTCAGCATTTTTTATTTTGCAACTAAAGTAAATAAATATAATCACAACGCTGATGATTACACTATCAAATTTTTTTCTAAGGAAAGAAAGTGTATGTGAGTGAATATTGACAAGCAAATTAGTTTCTATGCTCCTTTCATTGCACCAATGTGCTGTACAACTGTTGTGCAAATTAATTAACTTGGCTGTGGAGGACATTACCAACAGTAATCAGCGCTACTCCTCGCAACTAAAGGGGGAGGATTTGTGCAAAAATAAAAAAAAATAAACATTTTTTAATAACAACGTTGAATGGCGTGGGCTATGGGAGTTCTAGTGCTGAAATTTCATGAACTATTTTTTACTCATCAGAGCACAAGAAGAAGCAGCAGCACCACACTTTGATTAAAAAAAAGACCCTTGTCGACTGATTACAGACATGCACCTCCCTCATTAAATTAAGAGACATAGAACAAAGGTTATATGTACAAAGTAGATCAAAAGAACGTGTGACGTTCTTGCCGTAATGTATCTCATGATACCCATGATATTGCTCTGCTAGTTACTACCACCCACAAGCTAATGGCCACATATGGCTTCATATTATGGGGGCGGTCACCCTGAGTTACATTTGATTTAGTCAGGGGGGAAAAAAAGGTAACCATTTTTATATACAAGTAATAAAAAATGGACATATTTATACACTTGTACCACAGATAATGCAGGGACTAAAACTGCCGGTCTATTATAAATAGGTTCTTAATTTGAGAGTTTTGGAACATGGTGATCGCCCCAACAAAGTCCGATGGGAAAAGAGACACCAGCAGTCAGACAATCCAGTAGGTTGTAAACCATCAGCCCTCTATTTGGTGGTTCAAAAATAATTTTAAAAAGATATAACGTCACAATATGACAGCGTGGCTTCTAATCAAATCATAACATGACAGGACACTTTACAGAGAGTAGGTCTAGACCACATTCTATAATTTACAAAGCCTCAACAATTCCAGCAATTAGAAGCGCATAGCAGGAGGTAGCAGGGCATAGCAGGACGCAGCAGGGCACTGCAGAGCGTAACAGGGCATAGCACAGGCCATACTGTATGTGTACATTGTGAGCTGTGTGGACATATGGAACATCTCCACTCGTTAAACCCTCTGATTTCCTAATTTCATGTCATCTCTTTGGGGATTAATCAGGCCGTCACTCCGTTTCTCATTCTCTTGTCTCACATTCAATTCAGTCATTATGAGGTGTTATGCAATTCTTGTACTATGCAGAAACAAATAGTCAAGTCTTGATTTGGCCCATTGTTGGTTTCATTAGGCAACAACAAGATCTAATGAAAGCTAAAGTGAAAATACCGGGCCGGTTGTCATGCTGGGTTTAATGGCATTAGTGTTTAGTTTTTCAGAGGCTAACGATGCATTGTGCTCCTACCTATTTGTGCTCCGAAGCGATGTCTCTGCATTATGAGACGTTTTTAATCGGCTTTGGTTGCCTGTGGCTGCAAAAACAGACTGCATGTAATATCATCAAGGCCCAGGTACCTCTGTTGCTATAGCAATTGTAATTACAAAAGCTTCATTAACTCACAACTGTTTTTGCTAGTCAAAGGGGGGTTCACATTAACAAAATTTACATATTGAGGAAATTAACAGAATTGGCATGCAACCAGGGTCATCACAATGAGAGAAAAAAAATGGGGCGAAAAGCCTCTGGAATATACATAGAGGGGGATAGAGTTAGTGCATGTGGACCAGAGTCTCTGCTTTAAAGCCCATGTTGCAGGTTTAATTTTGCAACGAATTTGTGCAATTTGCTTGTTGGTAGTTAATATTTGAACTGTTATCAATTGTATTGATAGTGTAGGATATCGCAAAACTGAATATAATACGAAAAGTAGGCACAATTTTACAGTGTTTCCTTTCCCCCACAATGCATTGCATGACGTCACGTTGGGGGCAAACAGAGCAGCCTTCGTTTATTTACCATGGTCTGGCTGATGTGGTTCTGGTCTTTTAATATTCACGTTATGGTCTTGACCGAGTCCATGTGACTTTATTATATTATAATAATATGGAGGGAAGTGAAACACAGCTTAGACGGGGATTTGTCGGCTTTTCACAAGTTTAAACCGCTAGCTAACGCTACGCAGCGGGACGTTAGCACACAGCGTTAGCCTAGCCTGCTAGGTAACTAAACATTAGACTGCTTTGGTGTTGCCCATGTATGCGTCCATGTTGTCAACTTCATACTTGTGGCATTAGTGCACCTTTTGTACCATAACTGTATTTAATGAAATAGTAAGCTTCGCTCCTACAAGATGGGTGGGTTTTTGTTACGTTACACACAAAGCTAACTGGCAGTAGTTAGCCTATACGGATGCTAGCGGATATAGCTAACGTCGCGTAGCTAGCCACCAACTTTGGCAGTAGAGTTTTGGTAAGCTATTCACGACAGCGTTGTTGCCCACAATCAACCTGCAGTGATGTTTGAAATGGACACACGCATATCGTTTCTTTTCCCGGAGATCCTGGACATTATTTTCATTCATGACGTTACGTTAAATAAAGAGTAGCCCGAGTGTGCGCGGTCTGGAGGGACGCGTCCCAGCACACAGCGGCCTGGAGGGACGCGTCCTACCACGTCGGTGTGGAATCAAAATATTGATTTTGCTCCAACCTTCTCCTTCCTTAAAAACTTCCATATGGATTTATTTTAAAGTGATTTTTTTCTCAAATAAAAAAAACATGTTAAATTTCACTCTGTTCATTGTTGTTTAACCAAACTTTAATGTTTTTTGGGGGGGACTATGATCCGGTCTGAAATGTCACAAACGGATTTAGGGATCGTCAGATCAGCTGATCGCGGGGCGAGTTTCCCGACCGGAGGTTCAGTCCCCTACAGCAGCCGCTCTCCACCGCAGCTTCACCACCACACACGCACCGGCCGAACAGCGACACGTTTTCACCGGAGGAAGATGTAAACGCTTAGAAAAAACACTCTGGGATACCTTCTATTCCTATATCTAGATAAATGTACCAGTACTTATCTGAACTAACGACATGATCCCTGTCACTAGATCGAGAGAAAACGTTGACGTTCACTCGCTGCTGTTCACTGACAGTAAAAAGTAAAGTCATCGTATGCACTGCTGCGTTGCTAAATAAAGGAGATAAATGAAGGAGATAAATGAAGGAGACTTCCCCACAATCTTGACAATTCCTCATTTGCCCTCTCACGTCTGTCAGGTTTGTAATTATTCGGCTGCTGGCCTTTCCTCCTCGTTTTTAACTTTTAAAACTATATGGAGACATTTTTAAAAATGATATACAAATCTTGAGTGTTTTTTGTACCCAATAATCAACAGTGGTGGTTAACTTGCAACATGGGCTTTAAATTTGTGTTTGATAACCCCTCCTTAAAGTGCTCATATGTGCTCATTTTCAGGTTCATAATTGTGTTTAGGTTGTATCAGAATAGGTTTACATTTTACAATTATTTTTACTATTTTCAAAAAAAAAAAATTGTTGTACTGCATTTTGCTGCAGCTCCTCTTTTTACCCTGTGTGTTGAGCTCTTTGTTTTAGCTACAGAGTGAGGCATCACACCTCCGTTCCATCTTTGTTGGAGTCGCACATGCTCAGTAAGTACTGCTAGCCAGTCAGAAGCAGAGTATGAGGGCGCGCCATGCTAGCAGCTAGGCGAGCTTTATAACGTGTGTTACAAAGTGAACCACGTTTGTCTCAGAAGTAAAGGCTGGACTACAATAGAGCTGTTTGGAGCAGTTTGTATAAAATAGTTTTCTGTTTGGGGGGGACTTTGGACTTTTTCACTTTGTAAACCTACAACATGCACAATAAAGGAAAGGGGGAAAAGCCAAAAAGCATAATATGAGCACTTTGAAAGAAAACTCAGCCAATTTAATTCCTTCAACATGGTGGTCTTGATGTTGTTTCAGTGGCTATATTTCTTTATGTGGATCCCTGATAGCCACCATGCTATTATATACAACAATAAAATTGCATTGCCATTCCTTTCAGAAATCCTGTTGATGGGTAAAAAAAACAGTACTTTGTATTTGAAACAGTTCCTTACAATCCTGAGAAAAATACAATTCTGAGAGGGTTATTGAAAAGTTTTTTTGGCATAGTCATTATTTTTTTTAAACCTTTGGAGTGGCCCATCAGATCCAGAACATTTATATCCTATAAAAGATATCCATTAATGTTTATAATAGATTAATTTGTGTGTTTCTTGCAATATTTGCTTAAGACATGCAGAGAAAATAGTCACTGAAAATGAAATATCTGAAATATCTGCAATATAATAACTGCAAATCATGAGGTGGCCGGGGGGCGCCACACCGTGCCACATCGTGTGTCTTTCTGTCTGAACAACCGGGCAGCGCTTCCCCGTTGTTTTACTTTTTTATTTTACAAAAGAGCTTCATTAAAGTTTTACAAAATACAGGTTGACAGTTGGCGTACATTAGAGAGCGAAAAAACACAAAACGGCAAACAACAATTTACAAACATGACAAACATGGTAAAGTGCAAATATTGGCATAATGTGCATGTTGTAAAGTGCAAAGAGTATAAAGTACATAGCATTACAAGGTAAGAATGTCCCTGGGAAGGAGCTCTTTTTATCTAAAGATCTTCTTCTCAGCTCAGTGAGCACTTGTTTGCAAACTTCATTGCTGATTATTAATGTCTGTTGTAAGATCATACAGCACTTAGTTTTCCATAACTTGAAGCATGCTATACATATGTTTATTTGTATAAGCTCCTTATATTTCTCTAAAACACTGTTGTCCATGATACAATACATAACAGATTTATAAGACACAATTGAACTTTACACCACACACTTTCAGTTTGTCCCTGACTGTTTCCCTAGAACAATCTATCAGGAGATGCTGTTGTGTCTCATCATTGTTGTAAATAGTCATTGGACATGTTTTAGTTGTTACATAGCAACTCCAAGACACAACAGCTCTGACAGGAAGTCTGTTTACAGACATCAACCATCTCATATCCCATATGCTCTCTCAGAGGTTCTTATTTTTGAAAAATTTCAGGACCAGGGTTCCTTTGTCGTGTGATAAATGTTTGTAATTAATGCAACCACCATAATAATAATTAAAAAAAAAAAAAATTCACTCGGGAGGCCATTACAGTCAAATTTGAGTTTATCATATTCATCTATAAAATCACAGTAACTAATAACACATTCTGGACACTGTCTGGCTCGGCGTCTCCTTGTCCTCCACTTGGAGCGGTCACCGACCCAGACACCATTCCATTCCGGCTGCTGATACATTTTTCACAAAGGTAATATCTAATCTGACTGAAATAGGAGTTCTACTGCCACGTAGTCCCGGTTAGGGACAGGGCCATCCCCAATAAATTTTAGTCTTGCCAAGTGTTGGCCAAACTTCGTAGCATAGGGAGCTGATTGAGGTGCCATGTCAGGAGCACGCGAAGCGGACAGAGGGAGGGGGATTTACCGTCAGCTGAATCCTTTTCCACCGCTTTTTCCTCTTCCAGACATTTCTGGTTAAGATCATCAAAACGACCTGGCACCCGTGCTTTAGGGCGCCAGGTCTGTCTTCATCTGCCCATCCACTACATTTCTTGGAATTTCTCACATCTGCTTTGTGCAGTGAGACAAACAACAAACCGACAGCGTGGGATGTGCCTGACAAGTTTACAGCCATGAGAACAGTCGTAAAAGTATCGAAACACACTAATAGTATAAGCTAACTATGTTTTTATAGCCCTGATAAAAGTACTAAATGTAGAACAAATTGCAGCCTGTAACAATTATACTGTAAATATTGTTTTAGTAACTTCTAACTGAATTTAAAACAAAGGCCTTACATGTTTTTTTAAAATAAATTTAAAAAACATTTAGCCGGATTTAGCAGGAACACCTAATTAACTCATTAGACATTCATGCTGCGTTCAAGACACAGTTAGTACCCCGTAAGTTACGACTTCAAGTCACGACTCACGACTTGGTAGCGTTCCAGGCAAAGTCACCAAACCCTCCTAGCTAGATACCATACTACATACTGTTGAAGCTGATACTAGCTAATTCTAGTCGGTGACGTAATTTGGGCTTCATTTAATAAACGTAACATGTAGTAGTACACAATTGTATGTGTGTGGTTTTCATTACAATGTGTGGACTTGCTTTACTTTTGCCTATTTATGTCTATTTTGTTTTTGTTTATGTGTGTGACGTCAAAACTGTAACTGGGACAACGAGCTGGTACAAGTTCACGGGTAGTAAGTTACGTGTTTGACTGCTGTTCCAGGGCACTTTCAAAGGGAGACAATTGTGAAAACACGAGTTACGGGTTGCCTGGAACGCAGCATTACAAATGTGAATGGTCAGTTTTTATATAGTGCTTTTCTAGTCTTAGGGACCATTAGGTATTCATGGTATGGACCACTGGAGGAAAACATGGGAGGGTCATGCAATTTTTTTATTTTTTTAGTCTACGTGTAGGGTCATCCAACTTTTGTATTTATGAAAACAGCAAAATTTCAAAGTGGCTTATTAGTGGATATTTTTCCATGTAGTTCTATGTTGCTCTCTCAGTCTCAGCCCCCATCGCTAGCAGATGAGTCCCTCCCTGTTTAGTCTGCCAGAGATCGTGCGATTTCCCAAACTGAAAAAATCTCGCCCTTACATATAAACACAGAACAGCTTAGCTAGTTCCATCGGGATGTATCTAAGACCTCTGCATGATTTCTGTAATGTATAGTTCAAAAACATCCAAACACCAACATATGAAAACATAGCGGACCAGACACAAGCTTACAATCTCACAAGCAAGTGAGATGTGTAAGATGGGAAAGAAGAGGTCTTATTTATCGTGGTTGTATAAAAGCAATGGTTACCTGTCCTTTGTTGCCACGTGCAAACCAGAACAGAAGACTCAATTACAGTGCTGTAATATTAATATTAATAATGAAAGTACAAGCATTAGGCTACTGGGTTTAACAGAAGAATAAAAGGTTCTCAGGAGGTCCATCCAGTTTCATTCACAAAATTCCCTCACAGCTTCCTCTTCCAGTAGAACACTAGCTATGAAGTGGCTGCTGACATCATCTGACGTTTACCACTCCTTTAAAAGTCCACGTATGTTGAGGTTAACATGAATTATGATTCCAAATTACTGCATTTATTTCTGATCGGTTGGATACACTGCTGTTCGGACACAAACACATAACTGACCAGATGGATTTTGTGGGATATGAATATGAATCCAACTGCCGTGCAAGGTAGCCTTTCATATGCTTTGAATCTGTGATTGACGTCGACATTTACTGGGTTTCAATAAGGTCGGAAGAAAATGAAAGTTGACTTTGTAAAAATGTTTCATACAACTTTCACACATCCAGCACTGGGATTGGTGGGACCCAAAGAAGGAAGTTTATTGCAATGTCCCCTTACTGTCTGACCATAGCAGCAGCTCTTCTAAATCAGAGGATGCCAACTAGGGATGAGCTGAGTATCCGGCTGAAACGAGTATCCGGTACGGATAAAGCACTTTTGCCGAGTACAAGTATTATACGAGTAATACGAGTCAATATCTGTACTCGGATTGAGTAAAACTCCTCAGCGCCTCCCCGCCCTACACACACGCGCTCTGTTCACTCTCAGATCACTGAAACTTTTTCTGTATAGTTTGTTTGTTACCATGACAACACCATTGATCTGAAG
>NC_045746.1:22369502-22369880 GCF_008692095.1 Etheostoma spectabile | reverse complement strand
TGCTGTCATGTAAATAGTTTTCTAATCAGCAATAAATATAACAATTTTTGATCAACTCTTATCAATTGCCTGCTTATAATAACATACAGGTTAAAGCCCCGCCCATTGCAAGACAACCCGACCCACTTCCGGGTTAAATTCTGTCCACTTCCGGGTTAGGCCCCGCCCAGTCCGAGTACAGATCCGGATACAGATAATTCATGTGGTAAACAGATACAGATACAGATAATGCTGTACTCAATCATCCCTAATACCAACCCATCCATCCATCCATCCATCCATCCATCTTCATCTGCTTATCCGGTATCGGGTTGCAGGGGCAGCAGCTCCAGCCCCAAACTTCCCTTTCCCGAGCCACATCAACCAGCTCCGTCTGGG
>NC_045746.1:22369116-22369492 GCF_008692095.1 Etheostoma spectabile | reverse complement strand
GCGTTCCCAGGCCAGGTTGGCGATATAATCTCTCCACCTAGTCCTAGGTCTTCCCCGGGACCTCCTCCCAGCTGGACGTGCCTGGAACACCTCCCTAGGGAGGCCCCCAGGAGGCATCCTTACCAGATGCCCGAACCACCTCAACTGGCTCCTTTCGACGCAAAAGAGCAGCGGCTCTACTCCGAGCTCCTCTCGGATGACTGAGCTTCTCAGCCTATCTCTAAGGGAGACCCCAGCCCCCCCCTCCTGAGGAAACCCATTTTGGTCGCTTGAACCCTGGATCTCGTTCTTTCGGTCATGACCCAACCTTCATGACCGTAGGTAAAGGTAGGAACGAACACTGACCGGTAGATTGTGAGCTTTGCCTTCTGGCTCA
>NC_045746.1:22368224-22369106 GCF_008692095.1 Etheostoma spectabile | reverse complement strand
CGTCACAACGGTGCGATAAATGGAATGTAATTCTGCACCCGCTGCTCCGATTCTCCGACCAATCTCCTGCTCCATGGTCCCCTTACTCGCAAACAAGACCCCAAGGTATTAAACTCCTTCACTTGGGGTAAGGACTCACTTCCTACTTGAAGAAAGCACTGCATCGGTTTCCTGCTGAGAACCATGGCCTCACTCTCAAAACATGGGGTGTCAGGGGAGCGGAAAGCTTAAGACTATATTTAATGACAGGACTATCATAGTGATTTATTCATAAAATACGCTTACAGGTGGGTACTGGCTCACTCAGTAATGTCATGCCTTCGTCCCCGTCTGCTGGTGGGGTCTCGCCTTTGCCGCTGGTCTCCAGAGGGGTCTCGCCTTTGCCACTGGTCTCCAGAGGGGTCTCGCCTTTGCCATTGGTCTCCAGAGGGGTCTAACCTTTGTCGCCGGCCTCCAGAGAGTCTTCACAGTCCTGTCCACCCTCCAGAAAGTCTTCGCCGGCCTGCTCGGCCTCCAGAGGGTCTTTGCCTTTTGGCAACTTTTGGTTTATCCCTCCTCCGTTTTTCTGGCTTGTCTGGTTCTGTTTTACTTCCTGTATTGTGTTTTCCCGCCCTTTGTGATTGTCTACTCCGCCCTAATGTCTTTCCCCTGTTTCCAGGTAAACTACAGTTAACCTAACACACCGCTTTGCTGTTGGTTGAGACTGTGATTTCACCAGGTAAAGTTCACCAAACTTGAACTCCACGCAAATTTGCTTTGCGACAGTGAGGTGGATAATCATAGATGTTAGTTTTTTCTTATCTTCACGGTGTATCGGCAACATTATTGAAAAAAAATAAAAACAATATCTCTCTTTTGCTTGCTCGCTGAGTAGACTGGGCA
>NC_045746.1:22343249-22368214 GCF_008692095.1 Etheostoma spectabile | reverse complement strand
TGTGAATCTAAGTGGACGAGCGGTGCTTGGGGGTACTATGAAATAAAATCCTGCCGCCTACAATGGGTCAGGAAACTACAGGAAAGTGACATTTAACCCTCCTGTTGTCCTCGGGTCAAATTTGATTCCTTTGAAAAAAGGCTACATCTGAAATAAAGGTTTCTTTTTAATCAAATTACCACAAAAAAATGGATTGGATTCCATACAACGCTCTTTGCAAAAACAATTGATCACTTTCATTTGACTAAACTCATCTGTACGTTCCTCTGATCTTAACTATTAGTCAAAGTAATTCAAAATCTTTGCTTTTTTTTAACTCAAATATTAGGTATAATTCTTTATAAATGAAGGCTATTGACCATGAATTCCAAAAAATAGTGTAACACTAGTGGTAGTAAAGTGGTGTTAGTGAAAATAAAAACAAAAAGTCTGAAAAAGGGATGAAAATGTCAATTTTTTTGTCAGTTTTTGAGCCGGGAGGACAACAAAAGGGTTAATGGGTTTGGGGAAATGGGAATGTGGCTGGAGGGAGAGACAGAGAGACATCGAGATTTGAACTCTTGGAACCTTTCTTACTTGAAATCATAAATGTCGACAACTGAATGAATAAAAAAGACAACAGCTTATCTATGCTGACTCTATTGTGACTCGACTTGTTTCTATTTATTTTTTATTTTTAGGTGTCGGTATTCTGTTGCATTTGTCTGTGTTGCGTCTATGGTAAATTTAGTTTTTGGTGTCTGTATATTATGTGTTTATTGTTATCGGCCCCCCTCCGAAAAAGCTTTTAGTAGCTTATTTGGGGCTTCCCATTTCACGCGGCCTACATATGATTATTGCACCTTCTGAAATTGTGTTTAATGATACAATGATGAAGTGTGAAATAAACATGATTATTATTATTATTATTATTATCACCATACAATTCCACTGAAAGTTGATAAAGAAAATATGAAATGATCACCCTGCCCCAGGGCCTCCCTAACTGTGATCTCTGCTGCTGTTACTGTTGTGTGATGATACATAATAAGTATACATATTTGGGTTATGTCATATTTTGGCATGCGCCTCCAGCCACCCGTGCTGTAGAATGTAATCACGCCAGGAGGTCCTCCTCTCTGCGGGTCTATTATGACTGCTGGTTATTGACCCTTCTTGTCACATCATGTACAAGCTTACACTCTGTATTGCCATTCAAGCACATAATGAATCACGGCGGCAGTGTGTTGCGACTTGTAGCGAGGCGCGGCACTGCAGACTTGATAAATCACCCACAGATCGAAGTACTCTGCGCCTAAGGGCTTTGAACAAAATACCGTCACCTATGAGACTGAGATCAATGGGTCTCTTGACCCGCTCTCTCGCAGCTCCAGGTTCAGCTTAGAACAGAGTGGAGGCTCGCAGAGAAGAAGCCAGTGGAATTATTCTGCACTTGATATGAATACTTTCTCTGAAAGATAAAACTGGCTTGTGGTTTTGCCTTTTCACACACACACAAACACACACTGATGAGCTGTGGAATGTGCTCCTTCAGCTGTGGCACTTTATTAATGACAAAACTATTGAGCTGGCACAAAACAAATTTGAGCCGTAATCAATCTGCAAGTCAAGATTTGAGAGCACACTGTGACAGATTCATAAGGCAAAGAAGAAGAAGCCTTCTCACTTCTGACTGGGCTGATTCTGAGCACTTCAGATCATGGATAACAGGATAAGCCCACATCTGACTGTTGGGGTGATATCTTTTTTAATTTTTTTATTTTTTACAGCTACAGTCCATTGATTAATAAAAGACAGAGCACAGTGAAGGCAGCCTGATGTTGCTCTGACACACTCTACAAAACCGCAATGTAGGGCTCAACAATTAGTTGTTTTCAAATTAAAAAACGCACATTCGATCAACTGCCGACTTCACGATCTTTCAAATTGCAATGTGTAGGTGAATGTTTGGAACATTTAAATTTTAATTTACTCTTTATATTATATTTGTTTGTTCAAGATCATGATCATGTAACATCATTCAAGATAAATGCTTGAATTGTGTTACATCATCATCAGCTTGTTTCCAATAAAATTTTCAGTGGATTTTTCATTTATTTTCCATTACTTTACTTAACATGATTGTGGAAGGTGTAATATGTAAATGCTGTTGTTGAAATGAGGAATATCAGAAATTTCAGTTGACAGTAAATTACTGACATTTTTATATTGGAATTGCTGTTTATTATTTTAACTTGAGCTTTTGTGTTAGATGTTCTGTGTTTGACTTTTCAATGTCCCATGCTAATTAAAAGAAACACCAGTTACTGGCAAATCGTATCTACAGTATGTTCTCATCCTTGCATAGGAACATAGAGCAGTTCTGATGGCGTCTCGGGCCCTGTCTTGAACCCGGTGCAGCGCAGCGCAAGGCCCGATGCAAGTGTCTTTGCTATTTTAAGACCGTTCAGCACCAACATTGTTTAAATAGCAAATGCATCTGCACCCGTCTTTGCACCCATGGGCGTGCTGGTCTCACAGGGAGGTGTGTTCAGGTGAATTCTTGGCGTATTGCTATCTGGAGGCAGCGGGAAATGATCGCACCATTGACCAACAACAACCTGGTCTGTCAATAAAGCATTTAATTTTTGTTTTAACAGCGCATCAGTGAAATGCACCTAGGCTTATCCACCATGCGCGCACACTATACTCGTTACACACACACAGCGCAGCAGCACACACACACAAAAATCTAAATTTTTAAATATTACGGTGCAAATGCGCCATCAGAATAGCAATGATGACTTTTAAAGGGAATGGGAGATGACCTCTGATTGGTTGATGGCATGTTATGCCCAAAACACACCAATGAATAGATGAAGACACTAAGTACAACCTTTTTGAACCATGCACCCGACACATGGACCCTGTGTTCGGCCGTCAAACTAGCAAAAGTGGATTTGGACATGCCCTAAACACACCTGTGCCACGCGCTCCACGCCGTGCACTTAGATCATTAAAAGAGGGCTCCTCAAGTCACAACACAATCGCAATATCTGAAAGAAAAGTCACAATTTGATTTGATTTGCCAAATAGTTTAGCACAAAACAATTCAAGTACAGATTTGGGAGCTCCCAGGGACAGATTTAGAAGTGTAACACAAGTTTTTGAAATCAAGAAGGGACAAGGAGTGTCATGAGTCTAATACATGTTCTGCAGCACATGAGAGCAAACAAACAGGATTTGGGGATCCAAACGTGTTGAACTCTTAGAGTACTCTTAGAGTGTCCCTGCTGGCTCTAACATATTAAATTGCTGGTTTCACTGCATGTTGTAATTTTTGCTCTTAAAGAGCTACTATAAATGAACAGTGGAATGTCAAATTTAGGGTCCTAGCATGAATGATTGATGGCCGGACTTGTGCAGCATTACATGATTATGGCTTTGTTCAGAGATTTAAATGGATCTGGTGTTGGGCCCACTGATGTTTCCCCTGGTTAGATAAGCAATACAGGAATCAAAGCTTTGGAGATGCTATAAAGAATAATTATATCATCTTCCTACATAGCAACAGGGTCAGCCCTATGTTCCCACAGCTTAATCGTTCCACATTTCTAACATTTTTCATAAATTTAGGCCTAATAGTCCCACAGCCCAATGGTCCCACAGCCTTATGTTCCCACATTTCGAAATGTGTTCTTAAAGTTAGGGTTATAACTAACCATAACCCTAACTTTAAGAACAAATTTTATCCCCCAATTTTATCCCCCTTTCAAATTGGGAGAAAGGGGGATAAAATCTGATACAAATTTATGAAAAAGGAAATGTGGGAACATAGGGCCTAATTTTGAAAGAAATCTTAGAAATGTGGGAACATAGGACCTAACTAAAAAAAAAATCTTAAAAATGTGGGAACATAGGGCTTTGGGAACATAGGCACGCTCCCATAGTACCTAGCTGCAGCCATGAAAATAGCAACAGAAAAATGCCAGTTGTTGTAAGTAGTTGTTCTGTAAGTCAACTTACAGAAATAACACCTCATGTCGATATTCCTTTGATTATTGTGAAAGTGTTACATTGTGTGCTCAGGGCAGCAACAATTGTTGCCAAAATAGCTCCCAATCAAACATGAAATCAGTTAACAAGAACACAATGTTAGGCTGAAGGAATGAAGTGTAACAACGTGACAATTCGCTCTGATTATGTGGCTCTGGTCCTCCAGTGATTTCTAATCATTTAAGACATCTTCTGTGTTCTTCATTTAGTGGGAATCTGCCATGAACATTTCACCAAAAGAATCATCTCACTAAATAATATGCACTTCTTAAGTTCCCCTTTCTTCTCCTGTTTCCAGGTTGAGTATTATGCAAACAACATATTCAATTATAAATAGGAACTCAAACCATTTGCTTATTTTTGGTGGAGTCTTTATTCCAGTGAAATCCTCAAATTATCAAAAAAAACTGAATGCAACACACCAACAACTTTCTTCATCCTGCAGAAATGCATCACTTGAACCACATACATTCAATGTCACCATGTCTCTTTACAGCGCTTTACTTAGTTTAAATTACTTTGGGGGGGGGGGCATCCCCCTGGAAAATTGCACCCCGTAGTGACATCATATCTTGAGGTGAATTAGCAGCCTTTTTTAGGGCCTGATACAGTAATTCACCTCATGATATGACATCACTAAAGGGTGTTACAGGTGGCATAAAAATGTCACTTTATGAGTTTTTTTAACATTAATATGCTTTCCCCCAGCCTGCCTATGGTCCCCCAGTGGCTAGAAATGGTGATAGGTGTAAACCGAGCCCTGGGTATCCTGCGCTGCCTTAGAGAAAATGAAAGCTCAGATGGGCTGATCTTGAATCTTGCTCCTCATGAGGTCATAAGGGGAAAGGTTACTTCCCCTTTTTCTGCTCTGCCCGCCCAGAGAATTTGGCCCACCCATCAGAGAGAGATATCATGGCTTTTAAACAAGCAAAGTGGCAATTGGTCAAGGCCACACCCCCAGCCTCCACCTTTCCCCCACCCCTCTCCTCCTCAAAAGCTACAGACACAGAAATGGCACATACTAAGGAAAGCTCATTGTGGGACTGGCTCTAGTGGCTGGAATTCGCACAAGGCTGAATTTTGGGAAAGAGACTTCACATACAGTATTAGGGGCCACTAAGTTCTACATAAAAAGACTTCAGATACAGTATTAAGACCACTAAGGTCTATATAAAAGAGACTCAGATACAGTATAGGGGACCACTAAGGTCTATATAAAAGAGACTTCAGATACAGTTATTAGGGGACCAAAAGGTCTATATAAGAGACTTCAGATACAGTATTAGGGGACCACTAAGGTCTATAAAAGAGACTTCAGATACAGTATTAGGGGACCACTAAGGTCTATATAAAGACACTTCAGATAAATTATTAGGGACCACTAAGGTCTATAAAAGAGACTTCAGATACATTTTAGGGACCACTAAGGTCGATATAAAAGAGACTTCATAAACAGTATTAGGGGACCACTAAGGTCTATGTATAAGTATCTAAAGAGCACCATGTCATGGGACCTTTAAGAGTAAATGAGGGTGAAACTTTAACTCTACCACATGTGCATGACAGTGACTGACTTAACAAAAGACCCTTATTGACAAATCCATAAACCTCAGTCAAACAGCACATCCATACAGGCAATCCTGTGTCCTCAGGGAATCAGAGGTGGTCAGTGCAAGAGAGAGATGGATGTTTCTCAGATGTCATGCAGAGAAAATTAGTCCTTGCGTGGTGCATGTTGTAATCAACAGCAGAAATACAGAGAAGGAAGAGGCGTTTCAAAAGCAGATTCCCTGAAGACACCTGAGTGCGAGAGCTAATAATCAGTTTGTACTTTGTTGATTACAGGCTAATCATGGCCCTGAATACAGGAGCAATCTCTCCTCTCCTGTGCCTCGTGACGAGCAATCTGCAACAAGAGGAGAATTAAATCAATGCCTATTATCTATTAAGAAGCTTCCGGGTTCTGGGGCTAATATTTACAGTATGCGCTTAAAGCTCCTCATTTGCATCCAAATCTACACACACCAAAGCATGAGTAAATATGAGATTGAAAAATTAAGGACAACTAAATGCTTAATTTTTTCACTTTCACCAACAGTAAAAATGACTATTGCATTCAATTTTGAATTATTGTTTAAACATTTGTATTCACAATAACTTTGATGCATACAAGTTGACAGTACTCCTCTGATTTAGCAACATTGTTGGACAGTTAAACGGCTCAAACCCAAAGATGTAGAAGCCATCTTTTTTATTCCACAATTCTGTCTGTGACTACATGACCCACGATGAAACTCCACTCTCTGACAGTTTGGTTGGAAATTCGGGTGTGCTATGGTATTAGTGGCTAATAAGGGCCAGACCTCGGTATTTGCTTTGAGGTGTATATTATAAAAGTCAAGAAATACTTATTTTTGGTGCGGCAAAGATATTGTACAATCCCAGGATTACCGACGTGCTCATCTGATCACCATTAGTGTTTGTGTAGGGGTTCCTGGTAGGGACATTGATTGATGTTTATTAAAAATGCGTGATTGGGTGCTAGGCAACATTTTTTTTTCTAGCAGGCGATAAACTACTACACACATATAGTTAGGCCAAGAGTTCATGTGTAGTGAAATCCTCCCGTGGCCGCCTCCCACACACCTTATTACAAGAGCTGCACAAAGTTCCTCAGACTACAAACAGAGTGAGGTGAAAAAAAGGCTGAAAAGGCGGCACCCGATCGTAGGGTTGGGCATCGTTTGGATTTTCAAGTGCCCATATTGGGGGAAAAAAAATCCCTTTTTCTGGGATTTGAGGTGTTATTTTGTGTCTCTGGTGCTTTCACACGCACACATCAAACTTGGAAAAAACTATCCATGCTGTTATGAGTGAGATACGGTTTCTGAATGTCCTCTGGCTTCAGTCTCCGAGTGAGATGTTCAAAATCTGCACGGCTTTCTACGTCACTAGCCGAGACAAGGTGGCTAACCGTAGCACATGGTAGCATGCTAGCTTGTTCTAAATGTCAAAACACTGCTACAACACCAACTAGTTGACCATAATCTCCAAAAGAACTACTTCCTGTCCCTGTTCTGCAGGTATTCCACAAGTGGCCCTGGTCTAGAAGAAGTCTCCCAGCTAATCCTGCCTTGGACTGACCAAAGTTGGAGGAAGGGTTATCTAGCTGATGTTATCTAGCTGTGATCTTACCTAGCTACTGAGCATGTGCAGCTCCCAACAAAGATAGGATAGAAGTGAGATGTCTCACTCTGTAGCTAAAACAGACGTAAACACACAGGGTGAAAACAGGAAAAAAATGATGGTGTTTTTTGAAAATGAAACCATGTAAACTTATTCTGGTACAACTTCAAAATACAATTATGAACCTGAAAAAGAGGCATAGTATGGGCCCTTTAACAATTCCAATTCTCCCTTCCCAATTCCCGATCTTATCGATTCTCGAGTCTGATTTTTTTTGAGGGGTGGAGTAGAAACAGCATGTGAAATAAAAGTTTTGTTTTGATTCATTGGTGGTTTGCAGTTTTACTGGGCTTTTTCAATGTAAAAAAAACAAAAAAAACAGACTTTAAAGCGACGCTTACTATGCTCCATGGCAACATGCAAAAAATGTTAAATTTAGAACTTTGCAGCCTGGCCTTGCAACTTTACAGGCATTGGATGGGGTTTAGGGCGCTCCGGCTGAGTGTGCAACACCTTATACACTCATTACTGTAATAGGTTGGGAGCACAGCTTGCTTAGTCTATGGGGATGAATAACCTAGACAGGACTCGCCCAGATCTTCCCCAAGTAAGTGAACAAGGGAGTGATTTCAGGCACATCCAAGGTGTGCGTGAAGCTGTGGTGACTGATGTGCAACCAAGACAGATATCTGCTGTTGGTTGATTCAGTGCTTTGAGGGAGGGCATATTAGACATGAATATACTTCTTACTTTCCAACAGTGAGGAGACGCCGCAGTTGACTCACACTTAGGCCTATTTTAACTATTTGAGCGCACGGCGTGAAGCACCTGGCACAGGTGCATTTAGGATGTGTACAAATCCACTTTTGCTAGTTTAATGGCATAAAAAAGGGTCTATGCGCCAGGCGCATGGTTGAAAAGGGTTGCACTTAGTCTCTTGAGCGTAACATTCAAAAAAACAATGAGAGTGTCATCTACAATTCCCTTCGTTTTCACACTTGTACCTTGGCAGTGCATTGCTCTTATGATGGCTTGATTTGCACCGTAATATTTTTGTTTGTAATCTTTTGCATGTGTGTGTGTTGCTGCGCTTCCGTGTGTGTGTGTGTAATAAGCATAGTGCGCGCACTGTGCACGGGCCTAGGCTCATTTCACTAATGCGCTGTTAAAATAACAATGAAATGCTGCGTTATTGACTTTAGACCAGGTTTTTGTCGGTCAATGACGCAATCACTTCCTGCTGCCTACAGATAGCAATACACCAAGAATTCACCTCCCTGTAAGACCAGCACACCCATGGGAGCACAGATGGGTGCAGGTGCATTTGCTATTTTAACAATGTGGGTGCTAGATTAAAATAAAAAAAAATAGTCTTATATAGTCTTAAAATAGCAATGACACTTGCTTTACATTGCATTACTTTACATTACATGTAATTTATCTGACGGTTTTATCCAAAGCGACTTACAATTGCTATATATGTCACGCCTCTGGAGCAACGAGGGATTAAGTGTCTTGCTCAGGGACACATTGTTTGCTGTATCACAGTCCAGGTATCCCACACCAAAGGCATGTGTCATATCCACTGCGTCATCACCACCCAGTTGCGTTGGGCTTCGTGCCGCGCTGCGCCGGGTACAAGATAGGGCCCTTAGACTATGATCAAAGTTACTTTATCTTCTGTATACAAAGATTCTGAGTGCTACTCTTGACTAAGAATGTTTTGACCCAAAAGTCTTAATTTAGGACCATGAGAAGTTTTATACATAATGTGAGGGACCAAGCAGTAAGGCCCATTGAGTCACTGGTAAGTTTAAAAAAAAAAAGGGGTTTTATTTACCCAGAAACGGTAAAATTATGAAACAAATTGTGGGCCCATAAAAAAGTTCAGCCAAACAGAATGTAAATACCTAACAGCATAATCTTAACATACAACTGACCTGACTTAAAAAAACAGGAAACAAAAGGGGACATGCTGCAGTGCGTGCTCTGACAAGAACTAAGAAAAGAGATCATATTTCTCCTGTATTCTTCTTTTTCTTCTTTTTCAGCTTCTCTGCGTTGGCTTCCTGTAAAATCCAGGATTGAATTTAAAATCCTTCTCCTGACCTACAAAGCTCTAAATGGTCAAGCACCATCGCCATCTACTATTTCTAGTCATAGTTCCATTATCTTTATTGTTACTCTTATTGCCATTGTTCATCACAAGACCCACAGGCACCGTCAGACACCACCTATCGAGAGCCTGGGTCTGTCCCAGGTTTCTCCCTAAAAGGGAGTTTTTCCTCGCCACTGTCGCACTAAATGCTTGCTCTTGGGGGAATTACTGGAATTGTTGGCTCTTTGTAAATTATAGAGTGTGGTCTAGACCTACTCTGTCTGTAAAGGGTCTTGACATTAAATTCAATTTCTGGAGTGTCCTTATTAAGACAAGATGTCATGTCATAATAACTTGACAAACACAGAAAATCCATATTTTTTTGTGTTCATGACATGTTGACATAATGATTATTATAATTAAATGTGCAAGGTTAGAGACCTGATCTAATGTCAAGTTGTCATGACCAAAACAACTTCTGGTAATGTCACTTTGAGTAATGTCAACTTGTCATAATCAAGACAACCCAAACAATGTCAACTTGTCATGAACACAACCAAATGACATTTAATGGCAGAAGTCATGAACATTTATTACTTGTTTGTAATGTTTATGGTACGTTCATGACAGTGTCATGTCATAGTTATGTTGTTACTGTAAAGTGTTACCCAGAATGGTCCCTGCCTCCAAGAGCCTGAAGGAAACGTACGTAGAGGGAAAGATGGCGTAAGAATTTGACTGTAACCCTATTAATTATTGCTTTGTGTGCCATCTAGAAGCCAGTGTGCAGTGAGCAGAAATCTCTCAGGTACTCTAGCACAGAATCATGCATCTCCCTTTCATTAGGCGCATGCAGCACGCTGGAGGACGGCAAATTGGGCTGAACTAATTACAATTTAAACGAAACCATAATTGGACATTTTGCGCTTGTCATACAATGAGAGACAGATGGGTTTGTAATTACATTACAAGTCTGACATCACGGCGGTGAGTTACGGCACACACCTCCCTGTGCCCTTCATGGAGCGCTGAGGAGAAGTGGCCCACGTTCAAAAACAATTTACTGTTGATTTCCATAATCAGTCAGCGTCGACACCAGGATACCTCATCAACCAAATCAGGACAAATCACCACACTTATCAACATCATGTTAGTCTGATTTCAGGCTAAAATGGGATAAAACCTGAACAAAAACCTAAGCCTAAAGAGGAAAGTCATCATTCTATGTTATGAAATCTCGTTTTGGAACTCCATTTATCTCAACCTATACATCCAATTAGGGTTAGGAAACAATTTGATTTTTTTCAGTTCTGATTCTTGATCGACGTAATGCACCCCCTGTTGGCTGGTGCTCACATTGCAATTTAACAACACGTAGAACCATTGCTGTCCGGACAGACCTGCCCCCGCTCCTAAAGGAAACACTGTTTACTAAATGGCGTATTCTGGCGACAATCACGCGCAACAGCTCGATTGATACATTTCAGTTCACCGCTTTGAAGGCAAAGAGGACATAAAAACTACAAGACATGAACATGACCTGTAGTAAATTCTGTTATTGTTAAAAAAGCAGCATGAAGTGGCTGGATATTAATGGGAAAAGGGGTCGCCTGTAGTGATAAATTATCGGCTTAATCTGCTCCCCTCCCCGCGGCTTACAGAGCTTTATAGTGGGTTGGAGCTCATTGTTTAGCTTTTAAGTCCATAACTTAGGTAGTGACAGTAGTGATAAAGTCAGAAAACGTGGGGGGGGGAGGGGGGAGATAGGGGGATGACATGCATGCATTCATTGAGGTACACAATATATACATTTTTCAATGATTTAGAATGTAAGAATCTTTGAATGTAAATAAGGTGCCAGAGTGCATTAAAAAAGTATCAAATAGAGGTTGTATATCAAAACTAATTCCTGGCCAAGAATCCCTCCAAAAGCAAACAAGTCCAGATTGTACCCCCAATGTCCTCAAATTAAATTATAAAAGCCCCTTAATCGGAAGTCAACCAGAGACCACAAGTGCACCAGGACACCCAAAAATTACACTTTGTCACTTTTTCATTAACCCTACTGTTGTCCTCGGGTCAAATGTAACCCATTTTCAAAAAGCTTCAATGTCAGAAATTGGGGGTAAAAAAAATAACTTGGATGGTTCCCTACAACGCTCACAAGTAAAATAAATCAGTTCACTACTTTCGTTGTTGTTTTTTTAAATTTTATAGCATTTAAAAAAACGTAAAAAAAGACAAAAATATTGGAAATGGTGAAAAAATTGGAAAAAAGGGACAAAAATGTTGAGAAAAGCTTCAAAAACATCAGGAAAAGCAACAAAACTGTTGACAAAAACGACCAAAACGCTGAATAAAAAGTTTGTATTTTAAAACCCAGGAAGACAACACAATGGTTAAAATCAAAGTGTTTTTTGGGGGAAAAATATGCATTGGAGGGATGGAAATCCGCTGCCACACGCGAGGGGTTTTGTGCAGTGGCGGGTAGTCTATATCCACAACATTACACTTCCGGGATTGCTCCTGTACCGCAAGAAAGTCTGCCGGATGCATGTCTTTTCACCGACGTCAGTTTCCTTCCGCTCTTTGGTATGGTTACCTGGTCCTCAGATCTCTGCAGGGTAAATCCAGACAGCTAGCTAGACTATCTGTCCAATCTGAGGACTATGGTTACCTGGTCCTCAGATCTCTGCAGGGTAAATCCAGACGTAGCTAGACTATCTGTCCAATCTGAGACTATGGTTACCTGGTCCTCAGATCTCTGCAGGGTAAATCCGAACAGCTAGCTAGACTATCTGTCCAATCTGAGGACTATGGTTACCTGGTCCTCAGATCTCTGAGGGTAAATCCAGACAGCTAGCTAGACTATCTGTCCAATCTGAGGACTATGGTTACCTGGTCCTCAGATCTCTGCAGGGTAAATCCAGACAGCTAGCTGACTATCTGTCCAATCTGAGGACTATGGTTACCTGGTCCTCAGGTCTCTGCTGGGTAAATCCAAACAGCTAGCTAGACTATCTGTCCAATCTGAGGACTATGGTTACCTGGTCCTCAGGTCTCTGCGGGTAAACCAGACAGTTAGCTAGACTATCTGTCCAATCTGAGGAACTGGTTACCTGGTCCTCAGGTCTCTGCCGGGTAAATCCAGACAGCTAGCTAGACTATCTGTCCAATCTGAGTTTTCTGTTGCACAACATAAACAACTTTTTGTAAGTTTTTTAAGAAACTTTTTTGGAGTTTTCAGCCTATTTTGAAAGGACAGATGAGACTGAAAAGGGGGGGGGGGGGGGGGGGGGGGATGACAAAGGGCTGGAGGTCGGAATGGAACCTGGACCAGCTGCGTCGAGGAGTCACCCCCTACATATTGGCGCCCGCTCTAACAACTGAGCCTTCCGGGTGCCTTAAAACAACTTTTGAATGTACACACGTTCCACCAAAACAAGTTCCTTCCCAAGGCTGTTTTGCAACAGCACCATGCAGAGTTTAGCGCCACCCATGACGACAGTAATGCCAATAAACCAGAGCAGGTTTTCCTCCCAACCTAGAATGCTGTGAGGACTAGCCAGAACCGACACTAAGTGCCGGGTGAATTTGCTCAACATATCAATCACGGTGAATGTAATGTAAATTAACTGTTTTTTTTAATATAGCGCTTTTCTAGTCTTGACTAAGCACAGGAACCATCCACCATTCACACACTGCCGTACAAGGAGCACCTGCTCATCAGAAATACCACTGAGCCACAGCCGGTTCCGTTATCTACATTTCTCAGTCGCCATTACTAAACTGTCATAAAGTCGTAATTACACAACTCTGAGGCGCTGTGTGCTCTATGAAATTAAGCGAACAGTCATCCGCTCTCCTCTCCCATTTGAGGTGAGCCACAGGGACAGTGACAGGACTTCAACAATCAAACAGCAAATTAATGACAACTAAATAAAACAACAGCGTGAGTACAGCAGTTTCTCCTCAAGCAGAGACAAACAGCAACAAAAGCCTCGGCGCCTGACTTAGCATGAAAACCATGTAAAATATTCCAGCTACAGTAGCTTAGAAAATTAGCGCTATGGGCACTGACTTTGATGAAGTTACTGTTTATCAGAACTCAAGTAAGACAAGAAGCTAACGTTAGCGCCTTTTGCGTCCCTCTGACTGCTGCAGGAGACGTTTTAGTCCCCCGACACGCTGTATTACTGATCACAGGGGATGCACATGCTCAAAACCAACATGAAAAAAAGTGGTAGTGCTCATTCAGTCTTTTGTTTTGTTGCTAAGCTGTAAAAACGAGTGGTGATGTTAAGAAACCTGTTTCACGTATATGGAAATATTTCAATTTGGTGCTCTGGAGTTATCTTAAAAACTACATTAGACAAATAACCTTCCTGCAATCGGATGTGTCCTGTACAGCAGGGACCCAGCAGGAGCAGGGCCCCTCTACAACATACAGTATATTTAAAAAAAAGTTGCATATTAGACTGGGCCTACAAAAAGATGTAGGGCGGCCTAAACCATTTATACATAGCCTTTTTGCATAGAATATTAAGCTATTAAAATATTCTTGGCTTGATTTTAAAAATCATGTTTTAATGTTAAAACATGCATGTGGATTAATTCAGTAATTACTGATCTGTTGATGGCTTAGTGATCCTAGTGACTAACTTACCAATACCCCAGTAAGCCTATCAACAGTCAAGAGTTATTATTTGCTAATAACAGGACTTTTTTTTATTATTGAAAAAAACATTTAAAAGTTAACAATAATTTGGCTGACCCCCTCTGACTCTGAGGGGTCCCGGACACCCTGTTGAAGATCGCTGCTGTAAAGTATTTAACCAGTTATACTTTTTTTTGCAAATGGTGTGTTTTATACTGTATCATAATTAAAATAATTTAAATGTATATTCTCATTCATAGCACTTATAAATAATGCAGTAATACCTTATGAGCACCTCAAACGACCAGTTTACCCAATATTTATACTTGAACAGAAAGGGTGACTTCCTCATAGATAGGCAAAGCAAAGTGAGCCAACAGTGTGTGTTTACCTTGTGCTAATCCCTGCGTATCCAAAAAGAATTTCAACACTCTATATATGAAGTAGCCTGAGCTACAGCAAACCAAGTATTGGGCAGGGGTGAGAGCTGTCGTCACTCCATAAGCAGCTGTGTGGTTTTAACTAGCCGTTTGGACACAGTGCTAGTTTATGGCCCCTGCTGCTGCCATAGCAACACAATGAATGCCCCCAGTTTGAAGTGGTGGCTGTAAGTGTGGGTTTGGGGGGCGGCTTTGATGGTTCAATCCCTGGCCCTGCAGTCCTGTGTCGAAGTGTCCTAGGGCAAGACACTGAAACCCATATATATAGAAACAGGCCATTTACATTTACATTGGAACTGGGATGTCTGATTTGGGGTTTGGTTGGTTGGTTGGTTGCTTAATTTTTAGGAATCCTTCACGAGAGAAGTGGAATAAAATAGGAAAGCTCATTGTGGGACTGGCTCTAGGGGCTACCTTCAGAGACAGTATTAGGGGACCACTAAGGTCTATATAAAAGAGACTTCAGATACAGGATTAAGGGACCACTAAGGTATATATAAAGACATTCAGATAAAGTATTAGGGGACCACTAAGGTCTATTAAAAGAGACTTCAGATACAGTTTTAGGGGACCAATAAGGTCGATATAAAAGAGACTTCATAAACAGTATTAGGGGACCACTAAGGTCTATGTAAAGTATCTAAAGAGCACCATGTCATGGGACCTTTAAGAGTAAATGAGGGTGAAACTTAACTCTACCACATGTGCATGACAGTGACTGACTTAACAAAAGACCCTTATTGACAAATCCATAAACCTCAGTCAAACAGCACACATACAGGCAATCCTGTGTCCTCAGGGAATCAGAGGTGGGTCAGTGCAAGAGAGAGATGGATGTTTCAGATGTCATGCAGAGAAAATTAGTCTTGCGTGGTGCATGTTGTAATCAACAGCAGAAATACAGAGAAGGAAGAGGCGTTCAAAAGCAGATCCCTGAAGACACCTGAGTGCGAGAGCTAATAATCAGTTGTACTTGTGTACAAGGTAATCATGGCCCTGAATACAGGAGCAACTTCCTCCCTGTGCCTCGTGACGAGCAATCTGCAACAAGAGGAGAATGAAATCAATGCCTATTATCTGTTAGAAGCTTCCGGGTTCTGGGGCTAATATTTACAGTATGCGCTTAAAGTCTCATTTGCATCCAATCTACACACACCAAAGCATGAGTAAATATGAGATTGAAAAATTAAGGACAACTAGCTTAATTTTTCACTTTCACCAACAGTAAAAATGACTATTGCATTCAATTGAATTATTGTTTAAACATTTGTATTCACAATAACTTTGAGATACAAGTGTGACAGTACTCCTCTGATTTAGCAACATTGTTGGACAGCTAAACGGCTCAAACCCAAAGATGTAGAAGCCACTCTTTTTATTCCACAATTCTGTCTGTGACTACATGACCCACGATGCAACTCCACTCTCTGACAGTTTGGTTGAAATTCGGGTGTGCTATGGTATTAGGCTAATAAGGGCCAGACCTCGGTATTTGTTGAGGTGTATATTATAAAAGTCAAGAAATACTTATTTTGGTGCGGCAAAGATATTGTAATCCAGGATTACCGACGTGCTCATCTGATCACCATTAGTGTTTGTGTAGGGGTTCCTGGTAGGGACATTGATTGATGTTTATTAAAAATGCGTGGTTGGGTGTAGAGCAACATTTTTTTTTCTAGCAGGCGATAAACTAACTACACACATATAGTTAGGCCAAGAGTTCATGTGTAGTGAAATCCTCCGTGGCCGCCTCCCCACACCTTATTACAAGAGCTGCACAAAGTTCCTCAGAATACAAACAGAGTGAGGTGAAAAAAAGGGAAAAGGCGGCACCGATCGTAGGGTTGGGCATCGTTTGGATTTTCAAGTGGCCCATATGGGGGAAAAAAAATCCCTTTTTCTGGGATTTGAGGTGTTATTTGTGTCTCTGGTGCTTTCACACGCATACAAATGGAAAAAACTATCCATGCTGTTTTGAGTGAGATCGGTTTCTGAATGTCCTCTGGCTTCAGTCTCCGATGTAGTGTTCAAAATCTGCACGGCTTTCTACGTCACTACCGAGACAAGGGGGCTAACCGTAGCACATGGTAGCATGCTAGCTTGTTCTCAATGTCAAAACACTGCTACAACACCAACTATTGACCATAATCTCCAAAAAATACTTCTGTCCCTGTTCTGCAGGTATTCCACGTGGCCCTGGTCTAGAAGAAGTCTCCCAGCTAATCCTGCCTTGGACTGACCAAAGTTGGAGGAAGGGTTATCTAGCTGATGTTATCTAGCTGTGATCTTACCTAGCTAATGAGCATGTGAGCTCCCAACAAAGATAGGATAGAAGTTAGATGTCTCACTCTGTAGCTAAACAGACGTAAACACAAAGGTGAAAACAGGAAAAAAATGATGGTGTTTTTGAAAATGAAACCATGTAAACTTATTCTGGTACAACTTCAAAATACATTATGAACCTGAAAAAGAGGCATAGTATGGGCCCTTTAACAATTCCAATTCTCCCTTCCCAATTCCCGACTTATCGATTCTCGAGTCTGATTTTTTTGAGGGGTGGAGTGAAACAGCATGTGAAATAAAAGTTTTGTTGATTCATTGGTGGTTTGCAGTTTTACTGGGCTTTTTCAAGTAAAAAAAACAAAAAAAAACAGACTTTAAGCGACGCTTACTAGCCCATGGCAACATGCAAAAAATGTTAAATTTAGAACTTTGCAGCCTGGCCTTGCAACTTTACAGGCATTGGAGGGGTTTAGGGCGCTCCGGCTGAGTGTGCAACACCTATACACTCATTACTGTAATAGGTGGGAGCACAGCTGCTTAGTTATGGGGATGAATAACCTAGACAGGACTCGCCCAGATCTTCCCCAAGTAAGTGAACAAGGGAGTGATTTCAGGCACATCCAAGGTGTGCGTGAAGCTGTGGTGACTGATGTGCAAACAAGACGATATCTGCTGTGGTTGATTCAGTGCTTTGAGGGAGGGCATATTACAGAATATACTCTTACTTCAACAGTGAGGAGACGCCGCAGTTGACTCACACTTAGGCCTATTTTAACTATTTGAGCGCACGGCGTGAAGCACCGGCACAGGTGCATTTAGGATGTGTAAAAATCCACTTTTGCTAGTTTAATGGCATAAAAAAGGGCTCTATGCGCCAGGCGCCATGGTTGAAAAGGGTGCACTTAGTCTCTGAGGTAAATTCAAAAAAACAATGAGAGTGTCATCTACAATTCCCTTCGTTTTCACACTTGTACCTTGGCAGTGCATTGCTCTTATGATGGCTTGATTTGCACCGTAATATTTTTGTTTGTAATCTTTTGCATGTGTGTGTGTTGCTGCGCTTCCGTGTGTGTGTGTGTAATAAGCATAGTGCGCGCACTGTGCACGGCCTAGGCTCATTTCAATAATGCGCTGTTAAAATAACAATGAAATGCTGCGTTATTGACTTTAGACCAGGTTTTTGTCGGTCAATGACGCAATCACTTCCTGCTGCCTACAGATAGCAATACACCAAGAATTCACCTCCCTGTAAGACCAGACACCCAGGGAGCACAGATGGGTGCAGGTGCATTTGCTATTTTAACAATGTGGGTGCTAGATTAAAATAAAAAAAAATAGTCTTATATAGTCTTAAAATAGCAAGACACTTGCTTTACATTGCATTACTTACATTACATGTATTTATCTGACGGTTTTATCCAAAGCGACTTACAATTGGATATATGTCACGCCTCTGGAGCAACGAGGGATTAAGTGTCTGCTCAGGGACACATTGTTTGGTATCACAGTCAGGTATCCCACACCAAAGGCATGTGTCATATCCACTGCGTCATCACCACCCAGTTGCGTTGGGCTTCTGTGCCGCGCTGCGCCGGGTACAAGAAGGGCCCTTAGACTATGATCAAAGTTACTTTATCTTCTGTATACAAGATTCTGAGTGCTACTCTTGACTAAGAATGTTTTGACCCAAAAGTCTTAATTTAGGACCATGAGAAGTTTTATACATAATGTGAGGGCCAAGCGTAAGCCCATTGAGTCACTGGTAAGTTTAAAAAAAAAAAGGGGTTTTATTTACCCAGAAACGGTAAAATTATGAAACAAATTGTGGCCCATAAAAAGTTCAGCCAAACAGAATGTAAATACCTAACAGCATAATCTTAACATACAACTGACCTGACTTAAAAAAACAGGAAACAAAAGGGGACATGCTGCAGTGCGTGCTCTGACAAGACTAAGAAAAGAGATCATATTCTCCTGTATTCTTCTTTTCTTCTTCTTCAGCTTCTCTGCGTTGGCCTTCCTGTAAAATCAGGATTGAATTTAAAATCCTTCTCCTGACCTACAAAGCTCTAAATGGTCAAGCACCATCGCCATCTACTATTTCTAGTCATAGTTCCATTATCTTTATTGTTACTTATTGCCATTGTTCACACAAGACCCACAGGCACCGTCAGACACCACCTATCGAGAGCCTGGGTCTGTCCCAGGTTTCTCCCTAAAAGGAGTTTTTCCTCGCCACTGTCGCACTAAATGCTGCTCTTGGGGAATTACTGGAATGTTGGCTCTTTGTAAATTATAGAGTGTGGTCTAGACCTACTCTGTCTGTAAGGGTCTTGACATTAATTCAATTTCTGGAGTGTCCTTATTAAGACAAGATGTCCTGTCATAATAACTTGACAAACACGAAAATCCATATTTTTTTGTGTCCTGACATGTTGACATAATGATATTATAATTAAATGTGCAAGGTTAGAGACCTGATCTAATGTCAAGGTCATGACCAAAACAACTTCTGGTAATGTCACTTTGAGTAATGTCAACTGTCATAATCAAGAAACCCAAACAATGTCAACTTGTCATGAACACAACAAATGACATTTAATGGCAGAAGTCATGAACATTTATACTTGTTTGTAATGTTTATGGTACGTTCATGACAGTGTCTGTCATAGTTATGTTGTTACTGTAAATGTTACCCAGAATGGTCCCTGCCTCCAAGAGCCTGAAGGAAACGTACGTAGAGGGAAAGATGGCGTAAGAATTGACTGTAACCCTATTAATTATTGCTTTGTGTATCTAGAAGCCAGTGTGCAGTGAGCAGAAATCTCTCAGGTACTCTAGCACAGAATCATGCATCTCCCTTTCTAGGCGCATGCAGCACGCTGGAGGACGGCAAATTGGGTGAACTAATTACAATTTAAACGAAACCATAATTGGACATTTTGCGCTTGTCATACAATGAGAGACAGATGGGTTTGTAATTACATTACCAGTCTGACATCACGGCGGTGAGTTACGGCACACACCTCCCTGTGCCCTTCATGGAGCGCTGAGGAGAAGTGGCCCACGTTCAAAAACAATTTACTGTTGATTTCCATAATCAGTCAGCGTCGACACCAGGATACCTCATCAAACAAATCAGGACAAATCACCACACTTATCAACATCATGTTAGTCTGATTCAGGCTAAAATGGATAAACCTGAACAAAAAAAACTAAGCCTAAAGAGGAAAGTCATCATTCTATGTTATGAAATCTCGTTTTGGAACTCCATTTATCTCAACCTATACATCCAATAGGGTTAGGAAACAATTTGATTTTTTTCAGTTCTGATTCTTGATCGACGTAATGCACCCCCTGTGGCTGGTGCTCACATGCAATTTAAACAACACGTGTAGAACCATTGCTGTGGACAGACCTGCCCCTCCTAAAGGAAACACTGTTTACTAAATGGCGTATTCTGGCGACAATCACGCGCAACAGCTCGATTGACATTTCAGTTCACCGCTTTGAAGGCAAGAGGACATAAAAAATACAAGACATGAACATGACCTGTAGTAAATTCTGTTATTGTTAAAAAAGCAGCATGAAGTGGCTGGATATTAATGGAAAAGGGGTCGCCTGTAGTGATAAATTATCGGCTTAATCTGCTCCCCTCCCCGCGGCTTACAGAGCTTTATAGTGGGTTGGAGCTCATTGTTTAGCTTTTAAGTCCATAACTTAGGTAGTGACAGTAGTGATAAAGTCAGAAAACGGGGGGGGGGAGGGGGAGATAGGGGGATGACATGCAGCATTCATTGAGGTACAAAAATATATACATTTTTCAATGATTAGAATGTAAGAATTTGATGTAAATAAGGTGCCAGAGTGCATTAAAAAAGTATCAAATAGAGGTTGTATATCAAAACTAATTCCTGGCCAAGAATCCCTCCAAAAGCAAACAAGTCCAGATTGTACCCCCAATGTCCTCAAATTAAATTATAAAAGCCCTTATCGGAAGTCAACCAGAGACCACAAGTGCACCAGGACACCCAAAAATACACTTTGTCACTTTTTCATTCCCTACTGTTGTCCTCGGGTCAAATGTAACCCATTTTCAAAAAGCTTCAATGTCAGAAATTGGGGGTAAAAAAATAAATTGGATGGTTCCCTACAACGCACAAGTAAAATAATCAGTTCACTACTTTCGTTGTTGTTTTTTTTAATTTTATAGCATTTAAAAAAACGTAAAAAAAGACAAAAATATTGGAAATGGTGAAAAAATTGGAAAAAAGGGACAAAAATGTTGAGAAAAGCTTCAAAAACATCAGGAAAAGCAACAAAACTGTTGACAAAAACGACCAAAACGCTGAATAAAAAGTTTGATTTTAAAACCCAGGAAGACAACACAATGGTTAAAATCAAAGTGTTTTTTGGGGGAAAATATGCATTGGAGGGATGGAAATCCGCTGCCACACGCGAGGGTTTGTGCAGTGGCGGGTAGTCTATATCCCAACTACACTTCCGGGATTGCTCCTGTACCGCAAGAAAGTCTGCCGGATGCATGTCTTTTCACCGACGTCAGTTTCCTTCCGCTCTTTGGTATGGTTACCTGGTCCTCAGATCTCTGCAGGGTAAATCCAGACAGCTAGCTAGACTATCTGTCCAATTGGGACTATGGTTACACCGGTCCTCAGATCTCTGCAGGGTAAATCAGACAGCTGCTAGACTATCTTCCAATCTGAGACTATGGGTACCTGGTCTCAGATCTTGCAGGGTAAATCCAGACAGCTAGCTAGACTATCTGTCCAATCTGAGGACTATGGTTACCTGGTCCTCAATCTCTGCAGGGTAACTAGACAGCTAGCTAGACTATCTGTCCAATCTGAGGACTATGGTTACCTGGTCCTCAGATCTCGCAGGGTAAATCCAGACAGTAGCTAGACTATCTGTCCAATCTGAGGACTATGGTTACTGGTCCTAGGTCTCTGCTGGGTAAATCCAAACAGCTAGCTAGACTATCGTCCAATCTGAGGACTATGGTTACCTGGTCCTCAGGTCTCTGCAGGGTAAATCCAGACAGTTAGCTAGACTATCTGTCCAATCTGAGGACTATGGTTACTGGTCCTCAGGTCTCTGCAGGGTTAATCCAGACAGCTAGCTAGAATATCTGTCCAATCTGAGTTTCTGTTGCACAACTAAACAACTTTTTGTTAAGTTTTTTTAGAAACTTTTTTGGAGTTTTCAGCCTTTATTTTGACAGGACAGCTGAAGCATGAAAGGGGGAGGGGCACAGTATTAGGGGATCACTAAGGTCTATATAAAAGAGACTTCAGATACAGTATTAAGGAACCACAAAGGTCTATATATAACCAAAGAGCACCATGTCATGGGACCTTTTAAGAGTAAATGACGGTAAAACCTTTGAATTTGACATTAGCACAACCCTTAGCCCAGGATTTTGCAAAAATGCTCAACAAAGTCTGTGACTTTTGGATTGGGCCAGTGTTACACACTTTTTGGCCTTAGCAATAAAAGAAACCATTCTTTAATTTTGCCAACTGCTGAGCTCTTCTTACTTTTTTACTTTGAAAAAAAATATTGGTTCAGGCACCATTTCAAAAGTATTGCTTTAGCACTGGTATCGAAAAAAAAATAACCAAACAATACCCAACCCTATTTATGAGTGAATGCAGAGCTTCATCCTTTCTGTTTCTCTGTGACCATGTCGGTCCACCATTACCTCCTTGTGGGTATATACACTCACCGGCCACTTTATTAGGTACACCTGTCCAACTGCTCGTTAACACTTAATTTCTAAGCAGCCAATCACATGGCGGCAACTCAGTGCATTTAGGCATGTAGACATGGTCAAGAGAATCTACTGCAGTTCAAACCGAGCACAGTATGGGGAAGAAAGGTGATTTGAGTGACTTTGAACGTGGCATGATTGTTGGTGCCAGAAGGGCTGGTCTGAGTATTTCAGAAACTGCTAATCTACTGGGATTTTCACGCACAACCATCTCTAGGGTTTACAGAGATGGTCCGAAAAAGAAAAACATCCAGTGAGCGGCAGTTCTGTGGGCGGAAATGCCTTGTTGATGCCAGAGGTCAGAGGAGAATGGCCAGACTGGTTCGAGCTGATAGAAGGGCAACAGTGACTCAAAAACCACCCGTTACAACCAGGTGGGCAGAAGAGCATCTCTGAACGCACGTAGTCGAACTTGAGGCAGATGGGCTACGCAGCAGAAGACCACATCGGGTGCCACCTTTCAGCTAAGAACAGGAAACTGAGACTACAATTTGCACAAGCTCATCGAATTGGACAATAGAAGATTGGAAAAACGTTGCCTGGTCTGATGAGTCTTGATTTCTGCTGCGACAGTCGGATGGTAGGGTCAGAATTTGGCGTCTACAACATGAAAGCATGGATCCATCCTGCCTTGTATCAACGGTTCAGGCTGGTGGTGGTGGTGTCATGGTGTGGGGAATATTTTCTTGGCACTCTTTGGGCCCCTTGGTACCAATTGAGCATCGTTGCAACGCCACAGCCTACCTGAGTATGTTGCTGACCATGTCCATCCCTTTATGACCATAATGTACCCAACTTCTGATGGCTACTTTCAGCAGGAAATGCGCCATGTCATAAAGCTGGAATCATCACAGACTGGTTTCTTGAACATGACAATGAGTTCGCTGTACTCAAATGGCCTCCACAGCACCAGATCTCAATCCAATAGAGCATCTTTGGGATGTGGTGGAACGGGAGATTGCATCATGGATGTGCAGCCGACAAATCTGCGGCAACTGTGTGATGCCATCATGTCAATATGGACCAAACTCCTGAGGAATGCTTCCAGCACCTTGTTGAATCTATGCCACGAAGAATGGATGCCGTTTGGAAGGCAAAAGGGGGTCCAACCCGTTACTAGCATGGGGTACCTAATAAAGTGGCCGGTGAGGTAGGTGTGATGGTCAAAGGTCAAACAATTGAGATATGTGTATATGTAGATATATGTTTAGGGAAGGCAATCAGTCTCTGCTAGAACACAATTAAAAATGGAAGTGTGATTTGTTTTTTTGTCATAATCCACTATGAAAAAAAAATGAAACGGTCATTTTCAGAATAATTTTCTGAATTGAGTCAGGAATACATGTTTATCACATAAAATAAGATAAGGCCATTGATTTTCAGGTAGAAAAAATGTATACTTGTACCATTTTTCTTCTTGTAAACATTTGAAATGGGTCAATTTAAACCGAATACCATGCAAGGGTTAAGCCTTCTGCTAACACTAGCTCACGGCTGTGGCTAAATTCAAGTTTGGGTTTCTGTAGCTAACCAGAGCCTCAGATCACAGTATATCATCTCCAAGGGCTTTACAGAGAAGAGGAGCGGTCATTGCCATAGATTTGCTGCTGTATAACGGCATACCATCAGGACGAAATAAAGGGGACATGTAAAGGTTACCGTGTTGTCTGATGGGAGGCGCTGGACAGAGAGAGGAGAGCGTGAGCTGCGGGATGTCTCAGGGCTCCTGCACCCTGCCTTCGTGGCCTGAGCGTGTCAGCTGCGTGGCGTGTCCGTTTTTATTCCGGCTCCCATGGTAACAGGTTAGAGCTTGCACACCGCCTCAGCCTCATCGTGTCAGACACCGAAAACGCGTGCGTGCTACAAATAGGACCGACGCCTATCTTTCACGTGACACGCCAGCGTGTTGGAAGGCCAAATTGAATACAAAAATATGTTTATATGTCATTTTGACACAAATACATTTAATAGATGACATTTTGATGTTTGAAAGTATCTTGGTGTTGACATCAATGCAGATATTAATTTACTAAAAGAAAAAAAAAATAATTGATTTTCAGATATTACACCTGTCACTACAGAATAAATATTAAAATATGTACAAAGAAATGTACAAATACAAAAATAGTGACAAAATGAAGTTGAAAAACACACTATTAGTTAATTTCACCAATGGGAAACACACATGTACAGACAAGGCCAGCATCAGCGCCGCGTCAGACACGTTCCTGGTGGACACGTTCCTGGTGGACACATTCCGGGTGGACACGTTCCTGGTGGACACGTTCCGGGTGGACAAGTTCCTGATGGACACGTTCCGAGTGGACTCGTTCCAGGTGTACAAAGACATCAGAAACGCCACGCAGTCAGTGAACAGGAGGCCTTACACTTGACACATTATACTTTTTGGTCAAATTAATCATGGCTGAAACAAAGTCTCCTTTTTATGGCTGACCTGGTGTGTGTGTGTGTGTG